>NC_069505.1:125497102-125797102 GCF_027579735.1 Bombina bombina | reverse complement strand
ATATCAGGGCAGTCATGGCTTTTACACACAAGGTATTTCACAAGAAGTGCAAACTGGACAGACTGAGTGGTCACACACTGGTCTTCAATGGGACTACCAATCCACCCTGAGAGCTCCACCATCCTCTTCCCTTGGGAGAGCTCCACCATCCTCTTCCCTTGGGAGAGCTCCACCATCCTCTTCCCTTGGAAGAGCTCCGCCATCTGCAGATGAGCATATAGCTGGAATTACTCAAGCACCAGCAGATGCAGCTGAAGATGTTCCACAAGCACCAGCCGATGCAGCTGAGGATGTCCCACAAGCACGAGCAGATGCAGCTGAGGATGTCCCACAAGCACCAGCAGATGCAGCTGAGGATGTCCCACAAGCACGAGCACATGCAGCTGAGGATGTCCCACAAGCACCAGCAGATGCAGCTGAAGATGTCCCACAAGCACCAGCAGATGCAGCTGAACCTGCACCTCAAGCACCTAGAAGCCCTGCTGCTCAAGAGACTTTGGATGCACTGTATTCTCCCCTGGGTGAGGAATACATTCCACTCCAGAGGAGGCTCATAACAAGCTGCGAGAGCAGACAAAGAGGCCAACAGAGGTTTCACAGGAGCCAAGAGAGGTTACTCAAGCGTAGCATAGAGCTGCAGAGGGACATGGCAGCATCATTAAATGGAATTGTTCAAAACCAGTCGCAGATGATGAGAATTCTGTCTGATATGCAGATGCAGATGGACAATAGATGGCGGGAACAAAATCAACTCTTGGGTGTGTTGGTTGAGCACTTTACACACCAGCAGGACACTGCCTCCAGCCTATCATCCAGAAACAGAAGAATCTTCTCAAACCAGAAGAACAAGGCAATCCACTACAGCGACCTCAGCTCCCTCATACAAGAAGCCAAAAAAGGGGTTAAATAATTTAATATAGATGGCGGCGGGGTAGGGGGATTAGATTAGGGGTTAATAATTTTAAAATAGATAGCGGCGGGGTAGGGGCTCACTTTAGGGGGTAGGTAAGGTAGATGGCGGCGGTGTTAGGGGCTCACTTTAGGGGGTTATAGATTTAATATAGCTGGCGGCCTCCAGCCTATCATCCAGAAATAGAAGAATCTTCTCAAACCAGGAGAACAAGGCAATCCACTACAGCCACCTCAGCTCCCTCATACAAGAAGCCAAAAAAGAAATAAATATTCTTATAGTTCACCATAAATCTTGTCCTCTGTTATTTACCATATAATTGTCATCCACATCCATGTGAGGTGTGTTTTAGTACACTAATATTGTTAAAACATATAATAAGGCCTGTGTGGAAAATGGCCCAAAAAAGGTAATATTATCCTGTTTGTGACATATTCTTGTACTATAACTCACATCCACAATAGTTGTTTCTGAAGGGCACATATAGTAATATTCACTTCTAAGATGTAAATCAATGTATCTCACATCCAATATAAATTGACCCATTGGTATATATAGTAGTGATGTTACTGATAGGGTGGGCATTATCAGGTGTTTTAAGTCTGCAGGTGAGAGGTTGTGGTGTGTGTGATTGGTTTGACACAATTGCAAAGAGGCAGCCTTCAAGAAGGTGTTATAAATGATCATATGAGCCATCCTAGGTTTTGCTTTCAACTAAGAATACCAAGAGAACAAAGCAAGTGTTATAATTAAATCTGAAAGTAGTTAGAAATAACATGCCCTATTTAAAAGAAGAAGGTTTTCTTTGGACTTGACTGTCCCTTTATATATTTTGGCATCAGTGCCAAGCTGTGTTAGCATTAGAATAAATTACACTCCAGTGGGTTCTAAAGAGATGAAGGTAATCCAATTGAAAGTAAATAAGCAAGTATATGTCCACAATGTGATAAAGTACCTACAAGCTCAATTCATTTGATTATGTTGTGGCTTCAAAACTATTTCAAATACACAAATAAACCTTAAAAAAGCAATATCATATACTGTCCCTTTAACCTTGTGATGCTGCTTAAATGTATGTGTTTGTTAAGGCTTCCAGGGAGTTACGTTGCTTTTTTAGTCAGTGCAAGGGTTCCTACGCCTGCAATTTGTGGCGAGATGAGAATGGAGTAGATTTTCTGAATCTGCGCGCGTAAGTCCTTACGCTGTATATTGGATACCAAATTGCGCGTAGTTCTATGTTAGTCTATGGGTAAAAAAAATACGGCCGAAGGGTGAAATATACACGCGGAACTTTTATGCTACACAGTATATGTAATACCAAAATTGCGCTAAATCTGGCGTCGCAGGCTTTTGCGGGCAACGCTGCATATCGGATCGGGCCCCTGAAGCTGCCTACCTGTTTTTCAACAATGCTAAGAGAACAAAGTAAATTTAATAGAAGTAAATTGGAAACTTTTTTTTATTTTTAAGGGACATGAAACCCAAATATATTTTTTCATGATTCAGATAGAGAATACAATTTTAAAAACGATTTCAATTTACTTCTATTATCAAATTGGCTTCATTCCCATGTTATTCTTTGTTGAAGAGATATCTAGATAGGTAGCGTGCACATGACTGGAGCACTACATGACACAGGAAATAGTGCTGCCATCTAGTGCTCTTGCTAATGAATAACATTGTTGCAAAACTACTGCCATATAGTACTGCAAACACGTGCACACTCCTAAGCTTACCTTCTTGCTTTTAAACATAGGATAACAAGAAAACTAACGGCTAGATTTAGAGTTTGGCGGCCAAAGGGGTGCGTTAGCTACGCGTGCTTTTTTCCCCCGCACCTTTTAAATACCGCTGGTATTTAGAGTTCACAGAATGGCTGGGTTTTCAGTGCGTTAGGCTCCAAAAAGGGAGCGTAGAGCATATTTAAAGCCACTGCAACTCTCGATACCAGCGGTGCTTACGGGCACGGCCAGCTTCAAAAACGTGCTCGTGCACGATTCCCCCATAGAAAACAATGGGGCTGTTTGAGCTGAAAAAAAACCTAACACCTGCAAAAAAGCCGCGTTCAGCTCCTAACGCAGCCCCATTGTTTCCTATGGGGAAACACTTCCTACGTCTGCACCTAACACTCTAACATGTACCCCAAGTCTAAACACCCCTAATCTGCCGCCCCCGCTATCGCTAACCCCTGCATATTATTTTTAACCCCTAATCTGCCACTCCGTACACCCCCGCCACCTACATTATCCCTATGTACCCCTAATCTGCTGCCCTAACATCGCCGACCCCTATATTATATTTATTAACCCCTAATCTGCCGCCCCCAACGTCGCCTCCACCTAACTACACTTATTAACCCCTAATCTGCCGACCGGACCTGAGCGCTACTATAATAAATAGTATTAACCCCTAATCTGCCCTCCCTAACATTGCCGACACCTAACTTCAAGTATTAACCCCTAATCTGCCAACAGGAGCTCACCGCTACTCTAATAAATTTATTAACCCCTAAAGCTAAGTCTAACTTTAACCCTAACACCCCCCTAAATTAAATATAATTTAAATCTAACGAAATTAATTAACTCTTATTAAATAAATTATTCCTATTTAAAGCTAAATGCTTACTTGTAAAATAAACCCTAATATAGCTACAATATAAATTATAATTATATTGTAGCTATTTTAGGATTAATATTTATTTTACAGGCAACTTTGTAATTCTTTTAACCAGGTACAATAGCGATTAAATAGTTAATAACTATTTAATAGTTACCTAGTTAAAATAATTACAAAATTACCTGTAAAATAAATCCTAACCTAAGTTACAATTAAACCTAACACTACACTATCAATAAATAAATTAAATACAATTCCTACAAATAAATACAATTAAATAAACTAACTAAAGTACAAAAAAATAAAAAAGAACTAAGTTACAAAAAATAAAAAATATTTACAAACATTAGAAAAAAATTACAACAATTTTAAACTAATTACACCTACTCTAAGCCCCCTAATAAAATAACAAAGACCCCCAAAATAAAAAAAATGCCCTACCCTATTCTAAATTACTAAAGTTCAAAGCTCTTTTACCTTACCAGCCCTTAAAAGGGCCCTTTGCGGGGCATGCCCCAAAGAATTCAGCTCTTTTGCCTGTAAAAAAAAAACATACAATACCGCCCCCCCCCAACATTACAACCCACCACCCATATACCCCTAATCTAACCCAAACCCCCCTTAAATAAACCTAACACTAAGCCCCTGAAGATCTTCCTACCTTGTCTTCACCATGCCAGGTATCACCCATCGTTCCAGGCTACGAAATTCTCATCCAAGCCCAAGCGGGGGCTAGACAACCATCATCCGGCTGAAGTCTTCTATCAAGCGACGGCTGAAGAGGTCCAGAAGAGGCTCCAAAGTCTTCATCCTTTCCGGGCAGAAGAGTAGATCCGGACCGGCAACCATCTTCTTCCAAGCGGCATCTTCTATCTTCATCCGATGACGATCGGCTCCATCTTGAAGACCTCCACCGCGGATCCATCCTCTTCTTCCGACGACTTCCCGACGAATGACGGTTCCTTTAAGGGACGTCATCCAAGATGGCGTCCCTCGAATTCCGATTGGCTGATAGGATTCTATCAGCCAATCAGAATTAAGGTAGGAAAATTCTGATTGGCTGATGGTAAAAGAGCTTTTCTATTTTTATTTTAGTATAGGGTATGGCATTTTTTTATTTTGGGGGGCTTTGTTATTTTATTAGGGGGCTTAGAGTAGGTGTAATTAGTTTAAAATTGTTGTAATATTTTTCTAATGTTTGTAAATATATTTTTATTTTTTGTAACTTAGTTCTTTTTTATTTTTTGTACTTTAGTTAGTTTATTTCATTGTATTTATTTGTAGGTATTTTATTTAATTAATTTATTCATAGTGTAGTGTTAGGTTTAATTGTAGGTAATTGTAGGTATTGTATTTAATTAATTTATTGATAGTGTAGTGTTAGGTTTAATTTTAGAAAATTGTAGGTATTGTATTTAATTAATTTAATGATAGTGTAGTGTTAGGTTTAATTGTAACTTAGGTTAGGATTTATTTTACAGGTAATTTTGTAATTATTTTAACTATTTTAGCTATTAAATAGTTATTAACTATTTAATAGCTATTGTACCTGGTTAAAATAATTACAAAGTTGCCTGTAAAATAAATATTAATCCTAAAATAGGTACAATATAATTATAATTTATATTGTAGCTATATTAGCATTTATTTTACAGATAAGTATTTAGCTTTAAATAGGAATAATTTATATAATAAGAGTTAATTTATTTAGTTAGATTTAAATTATATTTAACTTAGGGGGGGTGTTAGTGTTAGGGTTAGACTTAGCTTTAGGGGTTAATCCATTTATTAGAGTAGCGGTGAGCTCCGGTCAGCAGATTAGGGGTTAATACTTGAAGTTAGCTGTCGGCGATGTTAGGGAGGGCAGATTAGGGGTTAATACTATTTATTATAGGGTTATTGAGGCGGGAGTGAGGCGGATTAGGGGTTAATACATTTATTATACTAGCGGTGAGCTCCGGTCGGCAGATTAGGGGTTAATTATTGTAGGTAGCTGGCGGCGACTTTGTGGGGGGCAGATTAGGGGTTAATAAATATAATATAGGGGTCGGCGGTGTTAGGGGCAGCAGATTAGGGGTACATAGGGATAATGTAAGTGGCGGCGTTGTACGGAGCGGCAGATTAGGGGTTAAAAAATTTAAATATAGTGGCGGCGATGTGGGGGGACCTCGGTTTAGGGGTGCATAGGTAGTTTATGGGTGTTAGTGTACTTTAGAGCACAGTAGTTAAGAGCTTTATAAACCGGCGTTAGCCCAGAAAGCTCTTAACTACTGACTTTTTTCTACGGCTGGAGTTTTGTCGCTAGATTTCTAACGCTCACTTCAGCCAAGACTCTAAATACCAGCGTTAGAAAGATCCCATTGAAAAGATAGGATACGCAATTGACGTAAGGGGATCTGCGGTATGGAAAAGTCGTGGCTGGAAAGTGAGCGTTAGACCCTTTAATGACTGGCTCCAAATACCAGAGGGCGGTAAAAACCAGCGTTAGGAGCCTCTAACGCTGGTTTTGACGGCTACCGCCCAACTCTAAATCTAGCCGTAAGAAAATGTGATAATAGAAGTAAATTGGAAAGTTGTTTAAAAATGTGTGTTTTATCTAAATCTCGAAAGAACATTTTTGGTGTTTATGTCCCTTTAATTATATCCTCTATTTGAATAAGAAAAGAAAAATGTTGGGTTTCATATCCCTTTAACTACACAGTAAATGTGCTAGTAAAGAACAAAACAAAAAGTGGGCCAGGCTTTTGCATAAATCTAAGACTTGTTTTCTTCTATTATTACTTGAACCCAGCATTCTGCACAACTTTCAGTTGGTGACTGTGCTGTAGCTGGCAGACTTCCTCCTCTAGAGAGTATGTGATTAGCATGGCGAGCGCATGCTGCCGAGGAAACATGGCTAGCAGAGCAGATCCCTGCTGGGGAACTGTCCAAGGCAGAATCCTCACTTTCCCATCTGCAATTGTAGAAACAGCAGTTTGATGAGTCAATTCGCAAGCTGGCCTTGCTGGCAGAAAGAAAGGAGAAAGGAGGGAGGGCTGGGTGGGGAAGTAGTGCCGTGATTTGAATGCAGAGCAAAGACGGGATTTTACTTTACATGTAACATACTAAATTTAAATGTATAGTATTCTTATAGTACCTCTGGGTGCAAGTTACAATAATTACATAACTGTATAGTAGAGATATTAAAATCCAAGTGATAAACACAAAATCATTGGGGAGAAACAGATCATTATAACATAGTTTTAATGGTGTAGACTCAAACTCGGCTCTGTAAGGAAATTGGGACAGATTTCTCCAATCTCCCATAAACAGAGCTAAAAGATACATATTGTTTGGGTGTTTCATGTTCTTCTGCTATGTTTCTATGTAAATATTTATTTACTAAAGTCTTTCAAATGCAATCCCAGTGTGGAAAAAGAAGCGGAAAAATAAAAGCTCATCAGCATAGTTACGTTTCTATGGCTACGTGTATGGGGAGCATGAGGAATAATGTGGTGCGAATTGTTGTTAAGAAATAGATATAGCCCACACAAGTTATGCCCCTTGAATTGTTAACCCTCTTCTAGGAATATACAAGAAAAAGGTGACAGTAACTCAGCACTCAAAGGATTGATTAATCACAAAAGTTTAGGTGACAGGGCAGTGTCAATCAATTGATTGTTCACAGATTCGAAAATATTTTGGCAACTAAATTAACACTGCTCTAGAACTTCCAAACTCATTATATACTTTTTTTTTTTTACAAAAGAGCAGTAATTAGATATGGATTGATTATAACATCTTGCACAACGACAATGCCGCCCCCTGCATACTCGTAGCCAATCGGCCGCCAGCATGGGGTGTCAATCAACCCGATGTCTGTCCGCCTGCTCAGAGCTTGATAGATAGGCCCCATAGTCTTTTGACTAAAATGTCATTTTAGAATAAGTCGTATTTTAGTCATCAGAATTTCTTTAGTTTTAGGCTCATTTTAGTCTAGTTTTAGCCGACGAAATTAACACTGATTGCAGAGAGACCAAATGAACAGTCTTTTTCTATAGGTGACATGTCTATTTGGGTCACACAACTTGCTCTTGATGTCTCCAGAAGTCCAGAGAGGGGGCACATTTGTCAAGGTATTTTCTGAGATAGGGACTGGGGTTGGGTTTAGGGATAGGTTAGAGATGGGTGAATGTGTTTATATTCAAATTTGAATGTTAGAATGAATGTTATTGTAGAAATTTGATTTACATAATCTAAAGTTTGTCAGAACAAATATTCTTAAAAATTCTATAATCGAATGCTATTTAGAGTTTTCAAATGTTCATAATTAATTGAATGTACACATTCGATTTAACAAATACTCTTCAGAAGTTCAATAGTTCATGTAGTAAGGAGTTTAGTAAATTGTTACAATATAGATACAAATATATCAATTTGAATGACTATTTCGAATGTTGCATAATTCAAATATTACATTTAAAGAAAGTATTAGAAATACTATTACAAATATAGAAATTTGAATATTGCATAATTCGAATTGAATTATTAGAAAAAATAGAATCAAATATTGCATTTAAAGAAAGCATTAGAAATACTATTAAATTAAACAAATGTTAGAATGTTGTACAAACAGACTAATGTGTTAAAATTTGTTTAATTTGTTGAATGTTGTCAGCAGTCTTCCAGTGCTGGCAGTGTTGTGGAAGCCAGATTCTCACCATGCACTACAACTGTCCTATTTTGAATATTGCCATCTGTTCATCCGCCCTGTGAGAATACCATGACAATGAGATCAATGATTAAAATATGTGGCCTGGATCTTGCAGCAAAAATGTTGTGCTCAATCACCTGGATTCAATTAAACCTGTTTGTGAAACTAGTATCTCACTGAAAACACTTGCAACACAGCAATGCTAGAATTGTGTAATTCATATAGATTTACCAGTGCTACAAATAAATGGGACTTTATGTCATGCTCCTCAGTCTGCCCATGACAGAACGTTATTTTATTAATGAGGTGATGTTAGCCTGCATAGCATGCTAGCTATACAGCATAATGCTGATTGTCCTGCACAGCTATTGGCTAAGAAGTTGAAATGTCACCTCATTGAAAAAAATAGTGTTCTTTCGTGGGCTAAACTTTTAGCATGAAGATTTTTACTCTTTAGGACTGAAAGTCCCTTTTATTTGTAGCAATGGTAATTAAAAAGAAGTCCAAAAACGCTAGGATTTACCATCACTTTAATATTTGAACCGATATAAACATTATGTAGTTGTAATAACTAAAACTACAATATCATTTTTCCCAAAGAACCTCAAGTTTTCCCCATAATTAAAGTGTACTCATGAATTAGAAATAAATTGGACTAGCTCTATCTCACTTATTATACATGTCTACCCATGCTGTTTTTATACATGTATTGTGTGTGTATATCAGAAATTATATACTAGGGTCAATTCAAGACTTTCTAATATTTTTTTTTTTTTTTTTGAAACATTTTTTATTAACAGAAATCAAACAATTACAGTTGTAAAACAATAATGCAGTTCAGGTCTCAGTTAATTCACAGGCAATAAATTAACAATAATGTTCTAGTCCTTCAAAACTAGGTTAACTTACAGAGGTGGTATTCTTAAACAGGTTGGTGATTAAGGCATTCTAAGTTCTTTTCTTTTTTACAGCATTCAAATATTCTTCCCATAGAAACACAATAGAATAATATTCCTCCAGTTTGTTCACTAAACCATAGTGGTATTTCTCTAGGGATAATGTTAATGTGATGGAGTTTATCCATTCCTCTCTAGATGGAACTTCAATACTTTTCCATCGTCTTGGAATTAACTGTTTAGCACAATTCAGCATCATATTCAGTATTACCGCTCTAAGCCTGCATCTAATCTTGGTTGGCTTATGAAATAAACACGTCTGTGGGTCTAGGGATATGTCATGGTGTGTGGCTTTGCGAATCTCAGAGGTCACCATTCTCCAAAATTCCTGTATTTTTGGACAGTGCCACCACACGTGAAGCAGTGTACCTGTCTGGCCGCAATTTCTCCAGCATAAGGCTTGGGTGTTAGGGTAGATCAGGGATAACCTATGTGGTGTCAAATACCATCTACTTAGTAACTTCATGTTTGTCTCCCTGAATTTCATAGATGTGGTGGAAGAGTTCATGTGTTTAATTATGGTAAGCCAATCCTTTTCTGTAAGAGGGGAGTTAAAATCTTTCTCCCACTTCTCTGTATATGATGGTAGCTTGCGTGAGTGATAACTTAATAGTTGTTGGTAGGTCACAGAGAGGTGGCCCTTAGTCGCCACTTGTGAGAAGCATATATTTTCAAACGGTGTACGTGTTCTAAGAATTTGCTGTTTATCAGGGTGTGTGTTGATATAGTGTTGAAGTTGGAAAAACTTATACCATTGTTGGAAGTGATCAATATTCAATTCTAGTAGCTCTTCTTTTGTACATAGAGACTGCCCCCTTAAAACCTTACTAAATGGAATTAGAGTGTGGATCGTGCTGTCGGTTGTACCAATACTTTTGTACTTTATTTGAAAGACAGGATTAGTAATAGTTGGGGATAAGGGGGATGGGACGGATGATATAGAAGGGAAATGTTTGAGAACATAGTGCCATGATTTAAAGGTTTCTCTTGTGAGTGAAGATATTGACGTAGTACATGTTTGTTCGGTAGGGGGTATCCAGCAGGCGCTACCAAGATTGGGGAAAGAGGCTAGTGAGTGTTCTAGTGCAATCCATTCCTTATTTATCCCATTTTTGCACCAATCAATGATACGTACCAGCTGTGTTGCTAATCTATAGAGTGCTATGTTTGGGGCCCCTAATCCCCCTCTATCTTTAGGCATATACAACGTGTGCATAGGAACCCTTATCATATGTTCAGACCAGATAAAGGAGTTGAGAGCCTTTTGTAAAGAGCGTATATATGAGTCCGGAAGTTGTATGGGGAGGGCTTGGAAAGTGTATAGTATCTTGGGGAGTACCATCATTTTTATTGAGTTTATACGACCTATCCAAGATATACTTTTATGTTTCCACTCATGTAGTTCCTTTTTAAGTTTTTGCAGTAGTGGGAGATAGTTTAATGAAAATACTAATGATTTATTTTCAGGGATTTGAACACCTAAATATTTAATTGATTTAGTGTTATGATGATACCCAAAGTCTGTTTGTATCTTATCTACCAAATTAGAGGGGTTGTAAAAGCTGATGAATTCTGACTTAGTTTCATTAACTTTGAAGTAAGAATACCTGCTATAGTTTGAAAGCTCTGACGATATCGCCTTAAGGGAGGTGGCAGGGGATGTTAATGTGAGCATGACATCATCGGCATATAATGCCATTTTATAGTGATTGCCTTGGGCCTCAATTCCTTTGATCTCTGAGTTCTGCCTAATTTTGGATGCCAAAATCTCCATTGCCAGAACAAACAGCAAAGGCGAGAGAGGGCAGCCCTGTCTCGTACCATTGGCAATAGTTATTGGGGGGGTTAGGGAATCATTTAGTCTAATTCTAGCCGAGGGGGAATTATACAATGCAAATATTTTTTCAACTATTGTTTGTCCAAATCCAAATTTATATAAAGTTGCCTTTAAGAACTTCCAATTTAGTCTATCGAAAGCCTTTTCGGCATCTATTGATAGAAATATAGTAGGTATCTCATTAACTGTGACATAGTCGAGAAGGTTGAGTAGCTTTATTGTATTGTCCCTAGCTTCCCGGGAGGGAGTAAAGCCTGCTTGGTTGACATGTATTAGTGTAGGGAGAAATTTATTAATACGGGAGGCAATAATCTTAGCATAAAGCTTTATATCTGTATTAATTAAGGAGATAGGGCGGAAGTTTGATGGGGTTGTAGGGGGCTTATCAGGTTTAGGTAGTACTGTTATATGAGCCTCAACCATGTTTTTAGAAAATGGATTCCCCTCCCCCACCTCATTAAAAAGTTGGAGAAGAAAAGGGGACAAAATATCTTTAAAGAATTGATAGTAATTCACTGAAAAGCCATCTGGGCCTGGGCTTTTACCCTTATTCATTTCCTTAAGTCCTCTAATAATTTCTTGATGGGTAATGGGTGAATCTAACTCAGCTCTCTGTTCGGGAGTCAGGGAAGGCAGGACACAGTTCTGTAGGTAATGTTCTAACTCTGAGTCTTCAATGGGCTTAGCGGTGGTAGGAGCTATATTATATAATTTAAGGTAGTATTCCCGGAATTGTGCACCTATCTCCGGGGTAGTTTGCACCTTTTGTTTTTGAGGGGTGATCAAATGGTGGATATATGATTTTAGTTTTCTCTTTTTAAGAGCTCTGGCCAATAATTTCCCTGCCCTATCACCTTCATAGAAAAATTTTTGTTTAACTTTATGAGTGATAGCTTGTTGTTCTTGGGCTAGGAGAGATTTCAATTGATTTCTAGTGCGCATTAAATCTTGTAATACTTGTGGGTCGGTAGGTGTTTTCTTGTGTTGTAAGTCTAATTTAGATAGTGATTCAGCCAATTCGGTGTATCTTAAGCGGGCTCTTTTCTTATTTTGTGCCCTAATTTTTATGAACTCCCCTCTCATATAGCACTTATGTGTTTCCCACAAAGTGGAGATTTCAATATCAGGGGTGTTATTGATAGTAAAAAATTCTTGCAGGGAGCGTGTCAAGGCCTCTGTGTGCTCAGTCTTGTGTAATATTGCATCGTCCAACTTCCATATGAATTCAGAATTCCTGGAGTTGGGCCAGTTTAGAGAGATTAATACAGCAGAGTGATCAGACCATGTGGTGGCTTTGATCTGGGAGTTTGAAAGGTGCGGGAGACCTACTTGGTTTACAAAAAAATAATCTAATCTGCTGTACATTTTTGTGGGGGCTGAGAAGAATGTGTAATCGATCTTGTCTTCATGGAAATATCTCCAGGAGTCATAAAGATTGTGTTCCCTTATATTTTTCCACAAAAATTGTGCGGTTTTCTTAGAAACGCAGACGTTGATATTTGAACTATCTTTTAGTGGTTGGAGAGGGAAGTTAAAGTCTCCCCCCAGGATGACAATACCTTTGGCCATGTCTACTAGTTTCTGAAACATTTTACGAAAAAATGGGATGTGTTGAACATTTGGGGCATAGATGTTAATTAATGAGACTGGGGTTCCATATAGAAGTCCAAAGACTCCCAGAAACCGTCCTTCAGTATCTTTGGTGGTTTGTATGTGATGGAAGGCTGTGTTCCTATGGAATAAAATGCTAACCCCCCTTTTTTTTTTGTAGATCGGAACTGTGGTAGTGTTGGGTAAAGTGGGAGCCTAGATATTTAGGTTCTTTGTGCCTTTTGAAATGTGTCTCCTGTAGAAACAAGATATCTGCTTTCCTCCTAGATAAGTCAAGCAATGCCATTGAACGCTTGTTAGGTGAATTAAATCCCCTAACATTTTGTGAGATTATTTGTAGTGTGTGTGTCATAGTAACATATGTCTAACATCATACCTGTCATCTGAAATCATACCAGAATTGAAATCTTGTAAATACCAATAACCTGCTTTCCTTTGAATGTACATGAAATATGAAAAAATGGGACCTGCATTGAAAACGTAATTAAAAAAAAATACAAATATAAATAAAAACACATGTCTTAACAGTAAACATCTAATAATTAGCATCAATTTTCTAATAACACAAACTCAGGGGTATCCTAGAGAAACCGCGAGTATTCTTATCATAATTACTATAATTAAGTAACACCAGAGAACTTAAATTGTGCCACCTAGGTGGCCAACAGGAATGTCTTTGAGTTAGTCCTGAAACAAAGTGTCTCTATAAAATTATAGAAATCTTCGCCTTAAGGCGATAAACAGAGTCATGGAATTATAGCACACATAAAATAACTTTACTCACGAATCCGAACAGCCATATTCACAGAGATTCTGGTTCTGAGTCCTCTTCATCCTTGGAAGAGGCAGGGGACCCCGACTCCCTTCGCTGTGAGGGTGAAGCAGTAGATTTCTGTGTTTGTGAGAGTCTACCTTTTTTTTTTGGTTGAATAGTGTTCCATGTTTCTTTTTTCTTCTGCGCTTGAGATTTTGCACTCTCCGACGGGCATTCCTGCTGAGTGGATGGTATAGGGGGAGGATCTAAGTCCAATAATTTACAAAACTGTGGTATTTCTTGTGGACTTGCACAGTGGACCCATCTGTTATTATGAATAACCATGAGTTGAAATGGGAATCCCCATCTATACGGGATCCTCTTATTTCTAAGGATGGTTGTGATTGGAGAAAGTTCTTTTCTACGTTGTAGAGTACGGACTGCCAGATCTGCGTAGAATTGTAAGACAACACCGCGAAACCTGACGGGTTGTTTTTTCCTCGACGCTGCCATAAGGTTTTCCTTTTCCTGGAAATTTTTGAATTTAATGATGATGTCTCTAGGGGGCGCTGTATCAGGTGGTTTGGGCCTTAACGCCCTATGTGCCCTCACCCATTGTATGGTAGCTGCATTAGGGTCATCTAACAAATGTTGAAATAAAGCTGGTAGATACACTGGGAGGTCCTTGGGGAGAACTGATTCTGGGGCACCTCTTATTCTTATGTTTTTCCGTCTATTCCTATTTTCCATGTCCTCCATTTTATCCTGCAGCGCCACTATCTGTTCTGCTTGCTGTTCAATTGTTTCTTGTATGGTTGTCACCTCTGTTTTAATCATATCTTGGTTATCTTCTAGAGCTTCCACCCTAAAGCCTACAGTATGTAAATCTTGCTTTAGTTCCATCAGCTCTTCTCTGATACATGTTCTTACTATTTTAGCAATGTCCTGTGTAGAAGCCAGCGAGGAAAGGATATGTGTGGGTATCTGAGTATGCTCCTCATTCGATGCTTCTGGGGAATCTTGTGAAGGGGCTGTGAGGTGCGGGGATACCACAGTTGTTTTAAGGCTTTCCAATTCCTTCCTCTCTGATGGGCTAAAGAATGAGGTGACTGAATGTCCTTTAGTTTGTTGTGGTTTAATTGTTTTAACCGGTTTAACATTTCTCTTAGTAGTCATGATATGGCAGTTTGTGATATATGGTTGATTACAAATGTTTCCCTTCTCTAGTATTGTAAAGCCAAACTGTTATTATTGCACAGGGTTTTGCTTGTGCTAAAGTTTCTGGTTTCTTTTAGTGGGTGAAAAAAGACAATGGGGAGAGCAGAAAAACTCCAGCACTGTGTCTAGTTGCTTGTGGTAATCGGGCATTCACTGTACTAGGCTGTCTCCTTCCAGTAATTTAGTTCACAGTCCCCAGCATTCCTCCGACCTTTCCTTACACTTTTTTAAAGTTTTCTTGGGCATAGGACTTACCCCAGCTAGGTCTATTCTGTGCGGATTAGAGGATCTCTTGTAAGTGCTGCGCCACTCGATTTCCAAGATGGCCGCCGGACTGTGCTTTCACAAATCTGTAAAAGTGAGTTAAAGTGCTTATTTTTTGTCCTTTAATCTCCGGAGTGACACCGGAGTGTTCCCTGAAGATTCCCAGGTCTATTCCATCTAATTAAGTAGTGATAGGTTCGGATGAACCTACTGTAGGTCCGGTGTTTTGCGGCTCTCAGCAAGGAGCTCTGGGCTTAAGCAACTGTCATCGTTGCGGCCGACTCCGCCCCCCCAAGACTTTCTAATATTTTTATCTGTGTGTGTGTGTGTGTGTGTGTGTGGGGGGGGGGGGGGGTGTTGGCTCCTAAGTGATTATAATCCAAGCATTAAGAAAATTTCCATATTGGGAAAAATTCAGTCCGGACCCAAGGAGATAGAAAATCACCATATGATGCATGCACTGGCTTTGGTAATCACAAATCTCCCGACCACAGGTTTTGTACTTATTTCTGCAACAAAATAGACACATCAAATTCAACACAGAAAGGATGTTGATAAATTCTAAAAATTCTATTATCTTGCGCATATGCAAAACACTGTAGAAACGGACACAGATATCATTTTAGATGTACAGATCAATATATGTTCTAGATTCATCAAACCTACATTCAGCACTATTGAATAGACCATTGGCAGTGGTAAGGACAAACATTTACATATGTATATGTATTTAATAGAACGATACATGATATCTAGTACAGCTAACAGGAAATGTAACAAAATGTAAATGACAACTGCAATAGCAAGAAATGCCAGTTTGCAATCACACTTTAAATATGTTTGTTTTTATTTTATATTCACATTTTTGGGATTGTAAAGTACAGTATTTTTTGGCTTTAGGAACTGAATTTCTCTTGGGAATGATGTGTTTGTGATCAGGAGTTAAGCAGTTAAGAGTTGTCATTCAGTCTGATTTGTTTAAAACTGTGACCTTCTAACATTTGTAGAAATGCAGTAGAGAAACAAGCCTCTATTTATCAACCCATCAACTTACCCTCATTTGACGGCACCAATACGCTCTCCTAAGATCGCCTAACATCGCGGCCGCGGACCTGAATACGTTCTCCAAAATTATCAAAAAAGCTGTCAAAAAGCCGTGCACCAAGTGCGATGAGCAGCGGACTATTGTTAACTAACAGTCATCGATCTCGCTGCTCTTCGACTTTTTTACAGCTTTCTTGGTACCCTGTCACTAAACACCCACACTATACTAACTGTTTTACCCCCTAAACCGCTGCTCTTGGACCCCGCCGCAACTAAATAAAGTGTTTAACCCCTAAACCACCATTCCTGGAGCCCACCGCAACTCTAATAAATGTATTAACCCCTAATCTTCCACCCCTATACCGCCGCCACCTACATAAAGTTATTAACCCCTATCCTGCCGCTCCCGGATCCCGCCACAACTAAATAAAGTGTTTAACCCCTAAACCGCCGCTCCCGGACCCCACCGCAACTAAATAAAGTGTTTAAACCCTAAACCGCTGCTCCCGGAGCCCACCGCCACCTACATTATATTTATTAACCCCTTATCTGCCCCCCCTACACCGCCACCACTATATTAAATGTATTAACCCTAAACCTAAGTCTAACACTAACCCTAACGCCACCTAACTTAAATATTATTTAAATAAATCTAAATAAATGTATTCATATTTAAAACTAAATACTTACCTATAAAATAAAGCCTAAGCTAGCTACAATATAACTAATAGTTACATTGTAGCTATCTTAGGGTTTATTTTTATTTTACAGGAAAGTTTGTATTTATTTTAACTAGGTAGAATAGTTATTAAATAGTTATTAACTATTTAATAGCTACCTAGTTAAAATAAATACGAAAGTACCTGTAAAATAAAACCTAACCTAAGTTACAATTACACCTAACACTACACTAAAATTAATTACCTACATTAACTACAATTAACTACAATTAAATAAATATAAATAAAATTATCTAAAGTCCAGAAAATAGAAAACACTAAATTACAGAAAATAATAAAAGAATTACAAGTTTTTTAAACTAATTACACCTAATCTAATCCTCCTAAAAAAATAAAAAAGCCCCCCAAAATAATAAAAAGCCCTACCCTATACTAAAATACAAATAGCCCTTAAAAGGCTTTTTGCGGGGCATTGCCCCAAAGTAATCAGCTCTTTTACCTGAATAAAAAGTACAATACCCCCCCAACATTAAAACCCACCACCCACACAACCAACCCTACTCTAAAACCCACCCAATCCCCCCTTAAAAAAACCTAACACTAACCCCTTGAAGATCACCCTACCTTGAGACGTCTTCACCCAACCGGGCCGAAGTCCTCCACGAAGCCGGGCGAAGTGGTCCTCCAGATGGGCAGAAGTCTTCATGCAAGCCGGGGCGAAGAGGTCCTACAGACAGGCAGCAGTCTTCAACAGGGCAGAATCTTCTATCTTCGGCGCGGAGCGGCTCCATCTTCAAGACATCCTACGCGGAGCATCCTTCCTGGCCGACGACTAACCGACGAATGAAGGTTTCTTTAAATGACGTCATCCAAGATGGCATCCCTTGATTTCCGATTGGCTGATAGAATTCTATCAGCCAATCGGAAATTAAGGTAGGAAAAATCCTATTGGCTGATGCAATCAGCCAATAGGATTGAGCTCGCATTCTATTGGCTGATTGGAACAGTCAATAGAATGCAAGCTCAATCCTATTGGCTGATTGCATCAGACAATAGGATTTTTCCTACCTTAATTCCGTTTGGCTGATAGAATTCTATCAGCCAATCGGAATTCAAGGGACGCCATCTTGGATGACGTCATTTAAAAAAACCTTCATTCATCGGTTAGTCATCGGCCAGGAAGGATGCTCCGCGTCGGTTGTCTTGAAGATGGACCCGCTCCGCGCCGGATGGATGAAGATAGAAGATGCCACCTGGATGAAGACTTCTGCCCGTCTGGAGGACCTCTTCGCCCCGGCTTGGATGAAGACTTCTGCACGTCTGGAGGACCACTTCACCCGGCTTCGTGGAGGACTTCGGCCTGGTTGGGTGAAGACGTCTCAAGGTAGGGTGATCTTCAGGGGGTTAGTGTTAGGTTTTTTTAAGGGGGGATTGGGTGGGTTTTAGAGTAGGGTTGGTTGCGTGGGTGGTGGGTTTTAATGTTCGGGGGGTACTTTTTTTTCAGGTAAAAGAGCTGATTACTTTGGGGCAATGCCCCCCAAAAAGCCCTTTTAAGGGCTATTTGAAATTTAGTATAGGGTAGGGCTTTTAATTATTTTGGGGGCCTTTTTTATTTTATTAGGGGGATTAGATTAGGTGTAATTAGTTTAAAAAACTTGTAATTATTTTATTATTTTCTGTAATTTAGTGGGGTTTTTTGTACTTTAGATAATTATATTTAATTTGATTTAATTGTAGTTAATTGTAGTTAATGTAGGTAATTAATTTATTGATAGTGTAGTGTTAGTTGTAATTGTAACTTATGTTAGGTTTTATTTTACAGGTACTTTTGTATTTATTTTAACTAGGTAGTTAGTAAATAGTTAATAACTATTTAATAACTATTCTACCTAGTTAAAATAAATACAAAGTTGCCTGTAAAATAAAAATAAATCCTAAACTAGATACAATGTAACTATTAGTTATATTGTAGCTAGCTTAGGGTTTATTTTATAGAAAGATATTTAGTTTAAAAATAGGAATAATTTTATTTAGATTTATTTAAATTATATTTAATTTAGGTGGTGTTAGGGTTAGTGTTAGACTTAGGTTTAGGGGTTAATACATTTAATATAGTGGCGGCGGTGTAGGGGGGGGCAGATTAGGGGTTAATAAGTATAATGTAGCTGGCGGTGGGCTCCAGGAGCGGTGGTTTAGGGGTTAAACACTTTATTAAACACTTTATTTAGTTTAGTAGACTTAGGTTTAGGGGTTAATACATTTAATATAGTGGCGGCGGTGTAGGGGGGGCAGATTAGGGGTTAATAAATATAATGTAGGTGGCGGCGGTGTAGGGGGGCAGATTAGGGATTAATAAGTATAATGTAGGTGGCGGTGGGCTCTGGGAGTCGCGGTTTATGGGTTAATATGTATAATGTAGGTGGTGGCGGTGTAGGGGGGGGCAGATTAGGGGTGTTTAGACTCGGGGTACATGTTAGGGTGTTAGGTGTAGACATTCCCACAGGAATCAATGCGATATCGGGCAGCAGCGAACATAAGCTTTCGCTGCTTTCCGACACCCATTGATTCCTATGGCATCCGCCGCCTCCAGGGCGGCGGATTGAAAACCAGGTACGCTGGGCCGAAAAAGTGCCGAGCGTACCTGCTAGTTATTTGATTACTAGCAAAAGTATTCAGATTGTGCTGAACTTGCGTTCGGAACATCTGTAGTGACGAGCATCGATCTGTGTCGGACTGAGTCTGGCGGATCATATGTTACGTCACTAAATTCTACTTTTGCCGGTCTGTAGGGTTTGATAACTAAGGCGAATTAGGCTCGCCACAAATACGCTTCGGAATTCCAGCGTATTTGCGGTTGACGGCTTGATAAGTAGAGGCCACAGAGTTCTATACAGTGAGAGTGAGGTTTGTAATTTTTTGGTTTGTACGGTGCAAGTGAAGTTTGATATTCACCGCCTGCATATTGCAATTCACGGTCTTTGCCATGTGAGTGAGGTTTTCAAATCACAGTCTGTTAAAGGGACATAATACTCATATGCTAAATCACTTGAAACTGATGCAGTATAACTGTAAAAAGCTGACAGGAAAATATCACCTGAGCATCACTATGTAAAAAAGGAAGATATTTTACCTCACAATCTCCTCAGCTCAGCAGAGTAAGTTCCGTGTAAAAAGTTATACTCTGCTGCAGCCCAGCTGCAGGGGAAAAAAAAGAATGAAGAAAGGAACAGCAGCCAATCAGCATCAGCAGTGGTCATGAACGCTTTTACTGTGATCTTCATTTTCATGAGATTTTATCATGAGAGTGTGCATGAGGCTCACTTTCTTGCACGTCCCGGAACAGGCATACTGATATGCTGCTTAAAGTCCTTTACAATTTGGGGTGAATACTTAGGACATTTTGAGGTAAAATATCTTTCTTTTCAACATATAAATATTCAGGTGATATTTCTAGTCAGCTTTTTACAGCTATGGTGCAGCACTTTCAAGTGTATCGTGATATGTTCATATAGCAGCCTGTATTGCAGTCTGTACAGTGAGAGTGAGTTTTTCAAATACAGTGGGTTTTGGAAATTGCAGCTTGTACAGTGAATTCTGCAACTTTGCACTATCTTTAAATCCTTGTCACCAGTTTCATGATTTACAGAGTAAGAACTGTAAAAATCCAGTTTTAGAAGATGAGATATGTTGCAGCCACTATCTTCTTAAAGAAATAAACACCTGCCACTTTTCTTCTTTATTTTAGAATAACCTCATTACATATATAATCTACAGTGCATTTTATTTACTCAGGGGGTTGAACATTTATGCAATATTATTATTATACAATTTTTTGGGGGTGTAACTTTTTTGAACAATAAACAGATTATTTGTTAGGTATCCTGTGTAAATGAAAAGATACAAATCCCAATACAAAATGCAGAAACACATCCAAGGGAATAAATACAAATGCAAACCACTCCATAGTGTATATTTGTCTATCAGCCTAGAGAGAATAAAGGAAGTCTAATGCAACATTTCAGTTCACTTCAGGGCAGAGCCACCAAGTAATTAAACAGCTGCCAATGGCACCACATCCATATAGCTTGGTAATAAAGTGTCATTCAAAGAAGAGAAAACACAGAGTACCATCAAAACAAGGGAATAAACAGTAATAGATGGAGGTACTCACAAACGAAAAGCACCCAATGGTGCTAATGGGGCAGATTGGAACTTTGCAGCCGTCCAGCTCACTGTATGCAGACAGGCTTGGCACCCACACAGGAAATTAGCACAGGAGTGTCACTGGTGATTAAAAAGCAGAGCTACCATAGCCTAGTACAGTTTAAACAGGCAAAGGCATAATGATGTCGCAAATAATTCGCCAGCGAATAGTTCCCGGCGAACATAGCATGTTCGCGTTCGCCGTGGCGGGCGAACATATGCGATGTTCGATCCGCCCCCTATTCGTCATCATTGAGTAATACTTTGACCCTCTACCTCACAGTCAGAAGACACATTCCAGCCAATCAGCAGCAGACACTCCCTCCCAGACCCTCCTGCCTCCTGGACAGCATCCATTTTAGATTCATTTGGAAGATGCATTCTTAGTGAGAGGAGGGAAAGTGTAGCTGCTGCTGATTTAATAGGGAAATCGATAGCTAGGCTAGTGTATTCAGTGTCCACTATAGTCCTGAAGGGCCGCCAATAAGGCAGATGGGGAGGGTTAGAGAGCTGTTTTGGGGGGATCAGGGAGGTTGGGGGCTAAGGGGGGGATGCTACACCACAGCATATGTAAATATGCTAAAAAAATAATTAAAAAAAATTAAAAACCTTTTATTTTAGTACTGGCAGACTTTCTGCCAGTACTTAAGATGGCGGGGACAATTGTGGGGTGGGAGAGGGAAGGGAGCTGTTTGGGAGGGATCAGGGGGTCTGATGTGTCAGGTGGGAGGCTGATCTTTACACTAAAGCTAAAATTAACCCTGCAAGCTCCCTACAAACTACCTAATTAACCCCTTCACTGCTGGGCATAATACACGTGTGATGCGCAGCAGCATTTAGCGGCCTTCTAATTACCAGAAAGCAACGCCAAAGTCATATATGTCTGCTATTTCTGAACAAAGGGGATCCCAGAGAAGCATGTACAACCATTTGTGCCATAATTGCACAAGCTGTTTGTAAATGATTTCAGTGAGAAACTTTAAAAAAAAAAGTTACATTTTTCACAATTTTATTTGATCGCATTTGGCGGTGAAATGGTGGCATGAAATATACCAAAATGGGCCAAGATCAATACTTTGGGATGTCTTCTAAAAAAATATATATACATGTCAAGGGATATTCAGGTATTCCTGACAGATATCAGGGTTCCAATGTAACTAGCGCTCAATTTGAAAAAAAAAAAGTGGTTTTGAAATAGCAAAGTGCTTCTTGTATTTATTTCCCAATAACTTGCAAAAAAAGCAAAGAACATGTTAATATTGGGTATTTCTAAACTCAGGACAAAACTATTTAGCATGATTGTTTTTTGGTGGTTGTTGATGTGTAACAGATTTTTCAGCGCCTGCCAGGGCACAGTGTCACACCAGTGCAACTCATATCTGGTGTAACAGTAGTGTACATTAAAAAAAAAATACAATTTTGACTGTAATAGATTGAATAGCAGTTAGTTGTCTGCAAGCGTGTGTGTCCGGCCTACAGCGTCTACTCTGCCAACTTCTGCCAGTGCACAGTGCCACTCATATCTGTTGTCACAGTAGCTTGAACGCATAGTACCACTAATGGAAAAAAAAATGACAGGCAGAGGCAGGCCACCCCGCAGGGGCCGTCGTGGTCGTGGTGCTGTGATTCCCTTTGGCCCTAGAATAATGCCCAGTGTTCAGAGGCCACGTACCCTGAACTCAAAAAGTTCTGAGGACATAGTTGACTGGCTAACACAGGACACCCAATCTTCTACAGCTTCCGCTCGGAACCTTGACGCACCATCCTCCTCCAGCTTTGCTTCTTTGCTTCGTGCACCACTCGCCCGCCTGCCACCACCACCAACACTAGCACCACAGCCGCTTCACTTGATCTGTCAGAGGAGTTATTTACACATCAGTTGGAAGAAATGAGTTATGCGCAACCATTATTGCCAGAGGATGTAGATAACAGGGATATGTCTCAGTCAGGCAGCATTACACACATGGACGTACGGTTTGATGATGATGATGATGATGTTGTACCCGCTGCGGGAGTTTGGTCTGTCACTGTGAAGCGGGCGTAACCCTTACACTACCTGATCGATACAACATCATACCTGATGTTTTAAAGCATGTTATTCCAAACAATTTAGGAATGTTAGGTGATTTATGCCCTTTATGGCTTAAAACCAGACTCTGCATCAACTATGTAATTTTCCATGGGAGTTTTGCCATGGATCCCCCTCCGGCATGCCACAGTCCAGGTGTTAGTCCCCTTGAAACAACTTTTCCATCACTATTGTGGCCAGAAAGAGTCCCTGTGGGTTTTAAAATTCGCCTGCCCATTAAAGTCAATGGTGGTTCGCCCGGTTCGCCCGTTCACAAACTTTTGGGGAAGTTCGCGTTCGCTGTTCGCGAACCCAAATTTTTAGGTTCGCGACATCACTAATGACTAGTCTGCGCCATTAGCACCATAATCTGCCATCCCCAATGTCGCCGCTACTATTCTAAATTTATTAACCCTTTAAACCTGTCTAACCCTAACCCTAACAACCCCTAACTTAAATACAATTTAAATAAACCTAAATAAATCGGAATTAAGGTAGAAAAAATCCTATTGGCTGATTGGATCAGCCAATAGGATTGAACTTCAATCCTATTGGCTGATCCAATCAGCCAATAGGATTGAGCTTGCATTCCATTGGCTGATTGGAACAGCCAATAGAATGCGAGCTCAATCCTATTGGCTGATCCAATCAACCAATAGGATTTTTTCTACCTTAATTCCAATTGGCTGATAGAATTATATCAGCCAATCGGAATCTAAGGGACGCCATCTTGGATGACGTCATTTAAATGTATCTTCATTCGTCGTTAGTACGTCGGAAGAAGAGGATGCTCTGCGTTGGTTGTCTATAAGATGGACCAGCTCCGCGCCGGAAGGATGAAGATAGAAGATGCCGTCTGGATGAAGACTTCTGCCCATCTGGAGGACTACTTCTGCCCGTCTGGAGGACCACTTCTGCCAGCTTCGTTGAGAACATCTTGCCGCTTGGATGAAGACTTCTCCCGGTAAGTGAATCTTCAGGGGTTAGTGTTAGGATTTTTTTAAGGGTGTATTGGGTGGGTTTATTTTTTAGGTTAGGGCTTTGGGCCTGCAATAGAGATAAATGCCCTTTTAAGGGCAATGCCCATCCCAATGCCATTTTTCAGGGCAATGGGGAGCTTAGGTTTTTTTAGTTAGGGGTTTATTTGGGGGGTTGGTTGTGTGGGTGGTGGGTTTTACTGTTGGGGGGGATCTGTGTATTTTTTTTACAGGTAAAAGAGCGGATTTCTTTGGGGCAATGCCCCACAAAAGGCCATTTTAAGGGCTATTGATAGTTTAGTTTAGGCTAGAGTTTTTTTTTTTTTTTTGGGGGGGGGGTTTATTTTGATAGGGCTCTTAGATTAGGTGTAATTAGTTTAAATATCTTGTAATTTGTTTTTTATTTTCTGTAATTTAGTGTGTTTTTTTGTGATTTAGCTAATTTTATTTAATTTATTTAATTGTATTTAATGTAGGGAATTTATTTAATTGTAGTGTAGTTTTAGGTGTTAGTGTAACTTAGGTTAGGTTTTATTTTACAGGTAAATTTGTATTTATTTTAACTAGGTAGTTATTAAATAGTTAATAACTATTTAATAACTATTCTACCTAATTAAAATAAATACAAACTTGCCTGTAAAATAAAAATAAACCCTAAGCTAGATACAATGTAACTATTAGTTATATTGTAGCTATCTTAGGGTTTATTTTATAGGTAACTATTTAGTTTTAAATAGGAATTATTTAGGTAATAATAGTAATTTTTATTTAGATTTATTTTAATTATATTTAAGTTAGGGGGTGTTAGGGTTAGGGTTAGACTTAGGTTTAGGGGTTAATAAATTTAGAATAGTGGCTGTGACATTGGAGGCGGCAGATTAGGGGTTAATAAGTGTAGGTCGGTTGCGGCAACATTGGGGGCGGCAGATTAGGGGTTAATAAATATACTGTAGGTGTCGGCGATGTTGGGGGCAGCAGATTAGGGGTTAATAAATATAATGTAGGTGGTGGCGATGTCCGGAGTGGCAGATTAGGGGTTAATAAATATAATGTAGGTGTCGGCGATGTCGGGGTCGGCAGATTAGGGGTTAATAAGTGTAAGATTAGGGGTGTTTAGACTCGGGTTCATGTTAGGGTGTTAGGTGTAAACATAACTTTTATTTCCCCATAGGAATCAATGGGGCTGCGTTACTGAGATTTACGCTGCTTTTTGGCAGGTGTTAGACTTTTTCTCAGCCGGCTCTCCCCATTGATGTCTATGGGGAAATCGTGCACAAGCACGTACAACCAGCTCACCGCTGACTTAAGCAGCGCTGGTACTGAAGTGCGGTATGGAGCACAATTTTGCTCTAAGCTCACTTCTTGTCTTTTAACGCCGGGTTTGTAAAAACCCGTAATACCAGCGCTGCAGGTAAGTGAGCGGTGAGAAAAAACTGCACATTAGCACTGCACAGCTCATAACGCAAAACTCGTAATCTGGCCGTTTGTGATTACCTCCATCTATTATTGTTTATCCCCTGGTTTGACAGTACTAGGCCATGTTGGCGCCTCTGTGTTTTCTCTTCTCTAGATCATTGCCCATCTGGGACTGACCATCATGCAACAAAGTGCTGCCTCCTATTTGGATACCAAGGACTCTTTTTTGCTGTTCTTTGATTTGCTATTTTGGTCTATACACTTGTCTGTTTTATATATTTATATCTGTATAGGTATCATATATATTCTGTATATTGTATGGGTCACTATATGGGTTTTATTGTATTGGTTAGCCATCAGTGAGGAAGCGCCCCCTATGGGAAGCTTGCTTTAGTGCATCTTTCCAATTGTTCAATAAAGTGTCATTGCCAGCAACGGGTTTAAAAACCTAGAGGGATATGACTGCACCTCACTGACAAGCCCCACAATAGGCCGAAATGTACGTCTGTGGTTTTGCTGTTTCTCTTGTTCAGAGAGGGATTGCCTGGCAATTCGGGGCTGGACTGTACTGTGAAGTCAGGATCAGACTGATATGCTACAGGAAAGTTCTTCTCTGTGAAAGGCACATGTTGAGCAAAAAGAGGCTGCTTCTTGGGTGGTAACTAGCCATAGAACAAGCTATTATGCTATTGTTCGTTCCCAGGTTGAGCGCTTCTCTCTTTTTGTTTATGTTCTTTTGTTTGGTTTGGTTTTTAGCTCTTTTTTTCACTGGTGCTTAAGTTGTAGAATCCCTTTGTATTCCTGGCATATGTCCATACATGTCAAATGTCATAACCTTGAGAGGAAGTGACCAGGATACAAACTGAGCATATTCTTGACCTTCATTGCTGAACTGCTTTAGTGTCTCCTGTTCATATGTCAGAAGTCATTAATTTTATAGGATTCATTCACCCATGAATTAGAGGAATGTTAGAATAAAAATATTTCCAGATTAAAAAGATGTGATTAGAGATGGGAAAGCCCTGAAAAAAAAGTATGGAGTATGTTCTTTCACAATGATACATATGTTTTTGACATGATTTTCATATATTTAAACCTCCAATATTATTTCTAAAAACTATATAACATGAAGACTTTTAAGACTTTAAATAAAGCCTCAAATCTTTAGGCCAAATAGGTGGTCGCCTAAGGCCTCACTTAAACAGGGGCCTCACATTCTGTCTCTTTCTTCATATGGGGATTTTTTATGTGCAGCATCTGCATGGCACATTGATGAGGAAAAAAAAACACTGTTGGCTAGTTGAGAAAGAAGCATAGTAGGTGCCTGTGAGCTCTCTCTCTCTCAGACATTCTATTAGCTACTACTGTTTACCCGGGGACTACATGTTTCAAAATGCAGTAATGTAAGAAGAGAGTTGTGGCTGAGGGTTTATATTGCACAGCCTCCTATCCTGCATGTCTCAATGCCACCCCTGTTGTCTCCTGAGTGTCTCAAAACATGAGTACCCTGCGGGGCAGTTAGGGTGAATCTCACACAGCGAGTAGAAATATGCACGTGTGATTGAAGAAGAAGAGATTAGTGTGAACAATTGAAGAACCTGAGGATGTGAGAATTAGCCACAACCTGCATGAAGAGAAGTAGGGAGCATGGGACAGCCTGTTTGAGGGAGCTCCAGAGGATAATCCTGTCTGTAATGCTGATAATGATTACAAAAAAAATAAACACATCTGCCAGGCCTCATATTTGACCTTCCTTTACTAGCTACATTCTCTTTCTGCACTATCTCCTGCTCTCATTCTTTTTTCTCCTCGCTCTATCACTTTGGCTTCTCTTTTTACGTCGCTGGTCTTTCTATGGGGCTTGTTTTTTTATAGCGCGATGATGACACAAGCTATTCTGTGTGGTCTTGATGCTGGCAGTGATACCCGTGCTATTATGGCCTGAAAAACCCTTAACGACCAGCGACGTACAATGTACATTGCACTATATCTGTCTCTAATTGGCTTCAATCGAAATAAGATAAGAAATGCAAAACAGTGAAGAGTTTGATAACATAATAACTGTCGCTAGTGTTTTCTACCCCAATAAAGTACTGATTGTCTCCTTCAAATAATGGAAATGGTGTGTGGGGTTTGGCTATTCAAAAACAATTGCAGCAAAAAAAGTGATTATACATTCCAAATATTTTCAAATTCACCTAGTATGTTAGCTTAATTATAAGATGTTTGCTATCCCTTTATTTTTTTCCTTAGTTCTTTATATAACTTAGGAAAACAAATATAGTGTACCCTTGATTTGTCCTAGTTGATGTGACCGCTAGATGAAACATGGTCTTGCAGGTTAGCCACTTGATAGGGAGTTCTATGAAACTTTTGAAGGGTGGTGATTACACATCTATTAGAACTATATTTAGATACCATAAGGAACAGAAGGGCCTGATCTTGTTTGTATTTGAAATAAAATGCTTAATAAAATAATAGGCAGCTACTAAAGAGCAACTACCTAAAAAAAACTCAAAAATGTCTTAGCTGTGTTTACACAATTTTTTTTCTGAATGTATAACTAAATACTATGGGGCCAATTTATCAATGTCTGGAGGACATGACATCGCTGAATGCCGACAGCATATGCTGTCGGGAATTAACATTGCATAAGCAGTTCTGGTAAACTGCTTGTGCAATGCAGCCCCCTGCAAATTCGCAGCCAATTGGCTGCTAGCAGGGGCTGTCAATCAACCCGATCGTACACAATCGGACGAATTGCTGTCCGCCACCTCAGAGGAGGCTAGCCTGAAGGCTTGCGGTGGAAACAGATTCATTGGGGCCTATTGACTGTTTGATAAATTGTCCCACTGTATACAATAGTTGAGTAATAAAAATATATACAATGTTTTAAGCAAAATGCTAAAATTTCATTAGTAAACTGTAGTAGTAATCAAAGGTTGAGTGTCTATAATAAAAATATCAGGCTATTGTTCAAAATAAAAATCTATGTATTGAAGCAAAATGCCATAGTATGGGTTATGGATACTATTTTAAGAGACATGAAACCAAATTTTTTTCTTCCATGATTTAGATAGAGTGTTATTTTATACAAATTTCTAATGTACTTCTATTATCGATTTTGTTTCATTCTTTTGGTATCCTTTGTTAAAAGAGCAGCTATGCACTACTGCTAGCTGAACACATCTGTTGAACCAATGAAAAGAGGCACTTATCCTCAGCCACCAATCAGCAGTTAGCACCCACTAATGCATTGTTGCTCTGGAGTTTACCTATGTAAGCTTTTGAACTAAAGATACCAAGAGAATGAAGAAAATGAAATAAAAGAAGTAAATTGAAAAGTTGTTTAAAATCACAAGCCCTGTCTGAAAAATGTTGGGTTTCATGCCCCTTTAAATAATATTTGTTAATATGACAGTCCGGTGAACGTTGTATGCTAATTTGTGGTGTTAAATTATAATTAGTGGTACTGCACAGGTTAATGTGTACCTAGGGTTGCCACCTTCTCAGTTTCTTACTGCATAACTGGCAGTTTTAATGTTAAAGGGACATTTTTTTGTTGTGATGTGGTGGTTTTCAGTAGCCAATCTCCACCCACCATTTGCTTAATTTGGAGGAGCTAATGTGGTCTTTAGTCTGCAGACAACAAGACTAGCCATAGTGTATGGTTTTGCAGTTGTTATTAGTTAAAGTCAAGTTAGGGAAATATATGTAGCAGGGTTAGCCTTTAGAAGTTGTCTAAGTGCATTTCAAATTCTGAGCATTAAAAAATCCCCAATTTTCAGAGCTAAATGACATTAAAGGGGGCAAAATAAATAATAAAAGTAGATTGCAAAAGTTGATTAATTATGCATAACTAAACACTTCATCTAAACATCTCAAAGTGTTTACGTTCCCTTTAAGTTAAATGTAGATCATAAAGAGTAAATATCCAAATATATAAAAGGCCTATTGTGAACATTCTTTCAACTGTGTGGGACTAATTTTAGACAAATCATTATTTAAAATCAGTCTTAGATGATTTAATAAGCATTGTATGCTAATAAGAACAGTGTGTGAATATGTGTTAATATATGCAAGCAAAAGACAAGAAACAATAATTAGTGGTGCAGTATACTAATGAGAAGGATAGTATGGTAATCGGTTGTTGTGAAAGCAATTAGTGAAACTATATGCTTTATTGTGCTGCAGGTTTGGTATAGTATAATACTTAGCAACATTGTATGCTCTTTAGCAGCTCTGTACTATATGAAGTAAAGTACAGAACTAAAATTAGTGGTTAGCTGAAGCATAATTATAGAGGTCCCCAGAGACCTCACTTGAGACCAGGCCAATACCTCTAGGGAGCCCATCTGCATCATGTCTGTACCCTTTGTGTGCCCCCTTCAAAACATGGCTCACGGCTTTAGGAGAGTGTATAGATTTTCCTTTATAATATGGTGGCAAGTTTCCAAGATGGCCGCCACAGTGTTGATGTACAGAAAAACCTTCCTTCATATTTGTACAGAAAGGCTGCACAAAAGCAAAACCTCTGGCACCGACAAGCCAAGGGGGAAGCAGACCCTCTTTCTTTTATATGGCTGCTGTTTCAGCTTCTGTTAATTGTAAACAGCCAGAAATGGCACTGTTGAAATGGGGGGCCACGAAAAGCCTTTGCCCTGGGGCCCAGTGAGATCTAGTTATTGCCCTGGTTGTAAGGTAAGCAACTAGTAGTCCAACAAAAGGGAAAAGGACCACAAGCATTTTTTCTCATTTTATTAATAAAAAAAAAAATACATTGAACTGAGCTAAAAAAATGCATTGCTCATACACCCATTCCATTTTGTCTCTATACTAAATTTAAAGGCACGTGTTAGCCATATGCTAAATATCAGTAAAAAGCTGTCTAGAAAATATCACATGAACATCTATATGCAAAAAAGGAAGATATTTTACCGCAAAACATCCTCAGTAGCCACATCCCATTGTAAAGGGATTTAAGTGTCCAATCAGGACACTTGTTTTGGGATTCATCAAGATCACAGTAAAGCAAAGAGTAACTGCTGCACTGATGATGCTGATTGGTTGTTTTTCTCACCATTCACATGACAGTAAAAAGAGTAACTACAGAAAGGCTAGTATTTTTCTTTTCATCAGAATCTAAACCTTTCTAGGAAGCAAAATCTTCCAATGTTTCTTTTGGCAGCGGAACTGGAGTTTCTAGGCCTTAAGGAACAGCTTGTATAGCTGATGGTAAATTTGGATAGAAAATGGCTTTCTTATTTTTCGAGTTATAGGGGTCTATTTATATAGGTGCGGACAGACATGATCCGCTATAGCGAATCATGTCCGCCGCACATCGATAAATGCCGACAGCATACGCTGTCGGCATGTATCATTGCACCAGCATTTCTAGTGTACTGCTGGTGCAATACCGCCCCCTGCAGATTCGCTGCCAATCGGCCGCTAGCAGGGGGTGTCAATCAACCTGATTGTATTCGATCGGGCTGATTGCTGTCTGCCACCTCAGAGGTGGCGGACGAGTTAAGGAGCAGCGGTCTTAGGAGCGCTGCTTCTTAACTTCCGCTTCAGTCAGAACTGAAGCAGAGTGGGTCAGAAGCAGCACCGTTTGCTTCATAAATAGACCCCATAGCCTTTAACATCACAAGAGCAAAAAATGGTGATTTTTTGTCTCCCTCCATATAATTGGCACTCAAATTCTGAATGCTTTCTTTTTGCTTTTTGACCACTTCCTTAGATCCTCTATGCAAATAAAACAAACATTGTGAGGATGGTTTGTCTTGGTCTCCTAGTTTCACTCCAAAATTGGCATGGTACACATTTCTAATAAAAGGCATTACATTAAGTTTATGTGTTTTGATCACTAATTCCCCACAAATGTGGACTGGACTGTTGACGCATCCACGTCTAGCCATGTTTCACAACGACAGTAAGCAGAACGCAACAAGAGTCTCGCCTTTCAGAGAAAGAGAAAGAAAGGGGTGAATGTCTTCTAACAGACATGTAAAATAATTCACCGATATGAAACACAGAAATCAGTTTAAAATAACAAAATATCAAAATTGTCTAAAATACTGTGGTTAGCAGAAATCAGTACTTGGTAACAAAACATCGAAGGTGTGAAAAACTGTGGGTGATATGACATTTTTATAGTGATTCTTTAATTCAGCAGCCAAAAATACATTAAAAACAGCTAACAGCTTGCAAAAATGTCATGTCAGACCTGTGTATTTAGCGGTGTTGTACTGTATGCAGTGTAGCACAGAATGGTAGTGGTAAGATATGTTATTAGCGGTGCTGTATGCTAATGAACATGTTGTATTCAGTTTTGTACTGTATGCTTCCCTGACGATAATTATTTTATAAGTAGTGTTATCATTCTGTTTATCCTGAAAGAGCCTCAAACAATTCCCAATGGAGATTATATGAAATATAACACAATAATTATTTATTTATAAGGGCAAGAAGGTCAAAATTACAAAATTAAACTTTCATGACTTTCATGAGCATGCAATTTTAAGGGACATTCTTCTATTAAAGGGATGTTAAGCATTTTTTTTTATTGTAGTAGCAAAAAAGCTCTAAGCAGTGGTTGATACTTGATTTAATCATTGCAATATGTATTATTCATCAATTTAAAAGGATTTTACCTTTACATCCTTATTTAACTTAAGGAGGAGCAGGCCTCAACAGGAAAGCACGGTTTAGGGCTCCATTTATTAAGCCGTGGATGCGACTTCGGAAGCCTATGAAAGTTAAGAAGCAGCAGTCGTAAGATGCAATTGGGATGATTGACAGCCCCTGCTGGCGGTCGATTGGCCGCCAGTGAGCAGGGGGTGGCATTGCACAAGCATTTGCTTGTGCAATGATAAATGTGGACAGCGTATGCTGCATTTAGCGATGTCGAGCGGACATGATTCGCTCTAGACAAATGATAAATCAATCCCATAGTGTTTATTTTTAAGCATTGCATGGAGACAAAATAAAATACTACTAGTTAATACTCATGTCCCTTTAAACGTTTTAATAGTTTTAACTAAAGGGCCTATGTGTAATCAAACCTGTTTGCGGAAAAAAAAAGCTACATTGCAACTCAAAAATTGCACAATTCATAAAAATTTGTATCTCATAAACATTAGTATCAAAAGCAAGTATATAAATTTGTACTAATATCTATAATTATTGACTTCTTATTTATTTTTTTAATTAGGTTTGTAAGAACTTATAAATATTTTGCAAGGCACACGTAGCTGCATCAAAGTACTTCCTTTAATTAAAGAGTTGTTTTTTAATTTATTTTTTATTTAAATTTTTCAACCAAAGTAAAGAAACATCTGTTTTGCTAAAGATTCAAAAACTTGCAGTTTATTGGCTTGACTTTTGGCTGGACTTTTACTGACTGTATCTAAACATTATGCACACCTGCAGTGGTTGCAGTGAGAGAAGCTTCTGTGTACCATTTATTGTCTACAACAATCCTGTTCTTACTTAAAGGGACACTAAACACGAAAGATGCATTAAGAGAAAAGATTAGTCTGAGAATAACAAGTAGATGTTTTTTTTAAAGTTGTATTAGCAATTTAAATATTGACAAAATAAGTGTAAAGTTTTAATGTCTATAAAACATTGGAAGCTGCCATGTTGTAACTTAGGTTACCTTCTCTGCTGTGGCCAATTAGGGGCAGTTATAAATGGGTCACTAGAGTGTGTAGCCAATAGTTGCGTGGACAATAGCAGTGTTCTGCACTTCCATTTCTAACAGGAACTGGAGAGCTCACAATTTCAGATTGGAATTACAGGAAAAGTGGACAAAATAAATAATACAAGTATATTGCAAAGTTTTTTAATATACAATTTATAATTTTCTATTATCATCTCAAAGTGTTTAATGTCCCCTTAAGTGCTTGTGTTATGTATAAGCCTGTGTGGAGAAAGCCAGATGACAGGTACAATTCGGCATGCAGCTAAGAACAACATATGGGACCACCACCTGGCATCATGGTGAAGTGAGTCATTAGTTAAAACAACCATATACCTCTGATGGTTATTGATGGCAGTTTGATGGCAGTGCACTGTTATAAACCATGCTGCTGCCATATTTACATAGCATGCCTAACATCATTTCCAAAATAATTCAGTCACACATCACTAGTGTCTCCTTGCAGTGTGTTTGGGAAGTGCATCTCTTCCAATGTCACATACTTTCAAAGGTTTTGCTGCATATCTAACACATACAAGATGTGATGAAACTGTATGTTACACCAACTGTTCATGTATGTATGACTTGTTTAAAGGGAGAGTAAACGCCTTGTAATTACCAAGAGTTGCACTGTTGTAAAAAAGATCTATGATCTATGAAGGTGATCTACAAAACAGCTGGGCTTATAGGGTTACATGCTAAGGGGGTTGAGGGGATGGTAAAAAGAGCAGAGGAACCAATATAAGAAAAGTTATCATATATTGTATAAATCCCTGAACAAAAAAGTCTTTAAGGAGCGCTTGGAACTTTGAAAACTAGAGGAGTGTTGTGGAGAGAAGTAGAGAGTTCCACAAAATAAGGGTCTTTCTGGAGAAGTCCTGTAGATGGGAATGTGCAGAGATAACAAAAGAGAAGGAGGTCAAGAGCAGAGCGAAAAGGACTGGAGGGAGAGTGTCTGAAGATAAGGTTTGAGATATAGTGGAGAGCAGTGCTATGGAGCATCTTGAATCTCAGAGTCAGGATTTTGGGGCCGATTTTCTAATGTCTGTCCGGCATGATACGCTGCAGCGTATCATGTCTGACAGACATCGCTGAATGCTCGCGCGGAAACAGGGCGATATGGCCCCATTCTAGAGGTTAGAGGAAGCTAGTTAAGGGATTGGCAGATAGATGCAGCAGATGAAGAGTGACATGTAAGTAAGATCAGCCTGTTGGAGGCATTTATTATGGATTGTAAAGGAGATAGATGGCAGCTGGGGAGACCAGAGAGGATGGAGTTGCAATAGTGAAGACGGGAAATGATGAAAGAGTAGATAAGAATCGTAGTTGTGTCTTGATCATCTTATTAGTTGTCTCCATGACATTAAGGTTGGTTAAAAATCTGCATAAATTCTGCAATGTTCTAATGTGGCAGTGTGTGTGTGTGTATCTCTCTCTCTCTCTCTCTCTCTCTATATATATATATATATATATATATATATATATATATATATATATATATATACACACACTGTATATACTTATTGTTTTAATGCTTTTTTATCAAATAAAAAAAAGAATAAAAAGAGTCAGCAAAAGACAGTATAAAACACAATACAATGTTCTGATAAGCACTGACATTTTCCAGGCTTCAGATTATAAAGGTCGAGAATAAAAAGCATCATACTTTGTTATAATTCCAGGGAGACCAGGTTCTCAGAGTAAGTATATCTTATGCACACTGTTTCTCATATCTCAGCAAATTAAATTTTAAAATAAGAATGATGGAAAGGCTTCATAAAAAAAGTATCTAAAGAATTCAATTGGCTTTCTACAGTTCGAGAGAAAGTACAGCGCCATCGGGCAGAAGCTGAGCATAGTCGACGTAGCCTCCTGTGGTTATATTGGGGATGTAAGAGAAGACCCCAAGTTTAAACAGTGGCTGGGGGAAGGCAGCAATGACATCCTGGCTTCAATCCAACATTTGAAGACCCCTTTAACTCTTTCAGTGTTGATCTATTTCACACCCCTTTGTTAAAGATATGTTTATTTACTTTATGTATTTATTAATTAAATCATACATTCATTAATTCATGTATTTATTCATGATACTTATCTGTGCATTTACATCTGTACTTATTGCATTTTTTTAATATAAATTTTAGAATGTTTATGAGGTACCCAGACAAGTGATATTTTTTTTGTTTGTTTTACTTAAAGCAGACCAAGCACTTTTAGAAAACACTTTTAATTGCAAAAAATTCACCAAACACCAAAAAGTTAACACATGTGATGGAAAAATGTATTTATTTGTGTATTTCTTTTTAGGTATGCTAGGTAAAAAAAACAACATAATGTTCTAAAAATTCAGATAATTTGATCTTTTATGGTACCACAATTAGCATTTGCTTACCTTACTAAGGGCTAGATCAGTGGAGCGGTAGTTTGTGATCCCATGTTAATTTCGCTAGATGGAGACTTTATGCATGCGTCGGGTAACACACATATTACAAGTTGAAAATAAAGAGATTTCTCACAAGCGCCAACCCGACAGTCGCAAAAAAAGGAACTTGGAATATTGCGACTGCGTTAACGTATTCTCCCATAGACTTCAATAGAGTGCGAAAAGAAGAAAAAATCCTAAAACTCTTACGTGCAAACCTGATTCCATTTCCTCATGTAACCAGAACTCTGAATTCACGCTAACCCAACGTGTGTTAAGTTCAATTGTGCTCAGATGAACGTGTTTACTTTTAACTCGTTATACACGTGCTACTTCTGATGCGAGCAAAGAGCCACAATAAACCCCCTTTTGTTCACGTGCAACAGTTAGCGCGCCACTCATAATCTAGCCCTAAACCAGTGGAATTCTAATTTTGAAATTAGACAGACAAAAAATGAATGATTGCTTGACTAAATAAATTTGTACATTGGTTCATGCCATTTTGCCCCCCAAAAAGGTGCAATAATTGGGGGAAGGGCTTATATTGTTTGGTTAATAAGCTTCTTTGTTTGTAATGATGTACAGGGAGTCTTACAATTCCTTTGTCCTTCATCCCCTGTCAAATTCTGCTGTAGTATTACCAATTACTGATGTTAGGGACAGTAGGCCATTCACTAAATGACGTATTTTAGTCATACAGGAATTGTATGTTCTGTTAACACTGAAAACTGGGTTTTTTAATTGTTCGTATCCTATAATTTAAGATTTTTTTCAATATCAATTGTATATATTAGCTGTTCCTATTGGAAATAATGGTAAAAATTCCAAATCTAATATTCATTTGAATTAAATGCCTGCATTGACAAATTTCAGCCAAACCGAACATTTAAATAAATCCAAAACAAATCTTTCAGACGAAACAGATTTTTTTCCTTGTGCACATGTCTAGTAATTTTACTTTGGTGACACATATGGGGTTAGATTACAAGTGGCGCGCTATCAACTGCTAGAGGTTTACGCATGATATTGCGAGCTTGCGGTTGGGGTTTTACCACCCACCCGTATTATGAGTTCAGCAGTGGTTAGATTAACGCAAACTAAGTTTCTCGAGCTTTTGAATTATGCATCCTATCTTTTCAATGGGCCACTAAAAACTTTATTTTGCACTCATATTACAAGTTGCTGGGTAATATGCATGCCCCTGCTAAGGAGAAAATTTCAAGATTTTTCAATCACAGCTCCCACTTCTGGTTTATTATGCCCCAGATGACCAACTTCACCTATCAATTATTAGTTATTAGTTTATACCATGACATAAAGGATGACTCAAGGCACTTTCACTTTTGTATTTGAGAAGTTTAGGAATGCCATCCTCAACAAGTGACATCCTGTCATAGGATTCCCTTACACAGAGGATGCTTGTCCTGATCTCAAGAGGGACTAATAGAATATGAGGGGCATACCAAACGTGTGGGGGACAATACTCTGTCTACACCCATATTGCTCTGCGACCACCATGGAACCAGCAAATGGCATATCGCATCTGCCAGCACTTTCATTCTATCAATGTCCACTTTGTTGACATAGCCACATGCACACTATGAAAGTGTTTGCAAGGTATCCTGGTTCCACTCATAACTACCATATCCTCAGACTGTGTGGCCACAGTTGGAGGCACAAAGTGGCATCACGGATCAGTGTTAAGTACTAATGCACAGCACACATACATTTACAATTGACAGTACAGCTGCACAGGTATTCTGTAGGCCCCGTGCATTGACAAAAGAAGTCTGCGCATGACAGGGCAAGAGAGGTATTTCAACACACTGAGCACCAAAAGTGCACTCAATTACTGACTGCTGACCCTGTCACCTGTCTTCTGTGCTGTATCAGTGGCAGGATCTTCACAGGGAAACTCCAAACATAGGACACTGACATTGGCAAACCTGAAGAGTGTTGACTTCATCTTCATAGAACCAAAGACATTCAGAGGGTAAGCATACTCTATTTATGTGTTTCACATGCATACTACTGTGTTAGTTACATGACAGAGGCAGATATTTGGACAGAGAAATTGAGCCCAGGATTTTAGGGACTTGGCGCTTTGTATTGGAAGATTTCGTCATACATTAATATTTACATGTACAGTTCAGCCTTTGAGGTCGAATTATCAAGCCTTCAACTATGCTGCATTCGACGGTACCAATACGCTCGCCTAACATTGCCTAACATCGCGGCCACAGACCTGAATATGATCTCCATATTTATAAAAAAAGCTGGCAAAAAGCTGCACACCAAGTACGAGGCAATGAACAGTGGACTGTTGTTAACTAACAGTCATCGATCTCACTGCTATTCGGCTTTTTCCCAACTTTATTTATACCCTGTCACTAAACACCGCCACTATACTAAAATGTTTAACCCCTATCCTGCCACTCCTGGAGCCCACCACAACTAAATAAAAGTAATAACCCCTATCCCACCACTCCCGGAGCCCACCGCAACTAAATAAAAGTATTAACCCCTAAACCCCTGGCCTCCCACATCACTACCACTTACTAAACCTATTAACCCCTAAACTGCCAGCCCCCCACATCAACATAAACTAAATTAAGCTATTAACCCCTAAACCTAACAACCCGCTAACTTTACATTAAAGGGGCAGTCTACAATAGAATTGTTATTGTTTTAAAAGATAGATAATCCCTTTATTACCCATTCCCCAGTTTTGCACAACCAACACCGTTATAATAATATACTTTTTACCTCTGTGATTACCTTGTATCTAAGAACCTTCTCCCAGCCCCCTGATCACATGAATGTGACTATTTATTATATATTTTCTTGCAGTTAGCATTGTGTTGGGCTAAATCTTAAATAACTCCCTGTGCCTGTACACAGTGTTATCTATATGGCCCACATGCACTTTCAGTCTCTTTGTGTTAAAAAGGAATTTAAAAAGCCTGTGATAAGAGGCAGCCCTCAAGGGTTTAGAAATTAGCATATGAGTCTGCCTAGGATTAGTTTCAACTAAGAATACTAAGAGAAAAAAGCAAATTTCATGATAAAAGTAAATTGGAAAGTTGATTAAAATTACATGTCCTATCTGAATAATGGAAGCTTAATTTTGACTAGACTGTCCCTTTAAAATTACATCATCCCTATCTTATAATACATTTAAACTTACCTGTAGAATTAAATTAAACTATATTAAACTATTAATTAACCTACCCTAACTATTATACTAAATTTACATTAAACTATATTAAACTATTAATTAACCTACCCTAACTATTATACTAAAACTACATTAAACTACCAATTAAATTAACTATATTACATATTTAAAAACCGAACCCTACTCAAGTTATTTAAATCTACTATTAAAAATTACTAAATTACAAAAAATAAAAAACACTAAGTTACAAAAAATAAAAAACACTAAGCTACAAAAAATAAAAAACCACAGTATCAAAAATAAAAAGCAATTACACCTAATCTAAAAGTCCTATCAAAATAAAAAAGACACCCCAAAATAAAAAAAAAACTAGCCTACAATAAACTACCAATTGCCCTTAAAAGGGCCTTTTGCGGGGTATTGCCCAAAGAAATCAGCTCTTTTACCTGTAAAAAAAAGTACAAACAACCCCCCAACAGCAAAACCCACCACCCAACCAACCAACCCCCCCAAATAAAAACCTATCTAAAAAACCTAAGCTCCCTATTGCCCTGAAAAGGGCATTTGTATGGGCATTGCCATTAAAAGAACATTTAGATCTTTTACATTGCCCCAAGTCCCTAACCTAAAATTAAAACCCACCCAATAAACCCTTAAAAAAACCTAACACTAACCACTGATGATCCACTTACAGTTTTCGAAGACCAGACATCCATCCTCATCCAAGAGGCAGAAGTTCTCATCGAAGCCGGCAGAAGTCCTCATCCAAGCGGAGCATCCTCTTCTTCCGACGTCTGTTGAAGAATGAAGTTTCCCTTTAAATGACGTCATCCAAGATGGTGTCCCTTACATTCCGATTGGCTGATAAAATTCTATCATCCAATAGGAATTAAAGGGGAAAAATCCTATTGGCTGTTGCAATCGGCCAATAGGATTGAGCTTTTACCTATTGGCTGATCCAATCAGCCAATAGGATTGTGCTTGCATTCTATTGGCTATTCCAATCAGCCAATAGAATGCAAGCTCAATCCTATTGGCTGACTGGATCAGCCAATAGGATGAATGCTCAATCCTATTGGCTGATTGCAACAGCCAATAGGATTTTTCCCCCTTGATTCCTATTGGCTGATAGAATTCTATCAGCCAATCGGAATGTAAGGGACGCCATCTTGGATGACGTAATTTAAAGGGAAACTTCATTCTTCAACAGACGTCGGAAGAAGAGGGTGCTCCGTGCTGGATGTCTTGAAGATGGAGCCGCTCAGCGCCAGATAGATGAAGATAGAAGATGCCGTCTGGATAAAGATTTCTGCCCGCTTGGATGAAGACTTCTGCCGGCTTCAATGAGGACTTCTGCCGCTTGGATGAGGATGGATGTCCGGTCTTCGAAAACTGTGGATTGTCGGTGGTTAGTGTTTTTTTAAGGGTTTATTCGGTGGGTTTTAATTTTAGGTTCGGGACTTTGGGCAATTTTTTTTACAGGTAAAAGAGCTGATTTCTTTAGGGCAATGCAGCCGTAAAAGGCCCTTTTTTATTTTGATAGGGCTCTTAGATTAGGTGTAATTGTTTTTTCATTTTTTGTAACTTAGTGTTTTTTATTTTTTGCAACTTACGGCTAGATTACGAGTTTTGTGTTATGAGTAAAAAAGCAGCGTTAAGGCTCATAACGCTGCTTTTTCATTACCGCTGCTATTACGAGTCTTGTAGGTAAAGCTGTCCCGCACACTTTTTTGGCCGTACCGCAAATTAACTTACGCAATTTGCGTAAAGTCTTTTTTCAATGGGACTTCCATAGTGCCGGTATTACAAGCTTTTTTTGGAGGCCAAAAAGTGAGCGGTACAGCCTATCGTAACGCAATCTAAAGTCAGTAGTTATGAGTTTTACGCTACAAAGCTGTTGCATCAAACTCATAACTAAAGTGCTAAAAAGTACACTAACACCCATAAACTAACTATTAACCCCTAAAACGAGGCCCCCCCGCATCGCAAACACTAAAATAAAATTATTAACCCCTAATCTGCCACTCCCGACATCGCCGCCACTATAATAAACATATTAACCCCTAAACCGCCGCACTCCCGCATCGTAAACACTAGTTAAATATTATTAACCCCTAATCCGATGTCCCTTACATCGCCTCCACCTACCTACATGTATTAACCCCTAATCTGCCACCCCCAACGTCGCGGTCACTATACTAAATTTATTAACCCCTAAAACTAAGTCTAACCCTAACCCTATGACCCCCTAACTTAAATATAATTCAAATAAATCTAAATAAAAATTACTATCATTACCTAAATAATTCCTATTTAAAACTTAATACTTACCTATAAAATAAACCCTAAGCTAGCTACAATATAACTAATAGTTACATTGTAGCTAGCTTAGGATTTATTTATTTTTTAAAGGTAAGTTTGTATTTATTTTAACTAGGTAGAATAGTTACTAGATAGTTATTAACTATTTACTAACTACCTAGCTAAAATAAATACAAATTTAACTGTAAAATAAAACCTAACCTGAGTTACACTAACACCTAATATTACACAATTAAATAAATTACATAATTTAAATACAATTACCTAAATTACAAAAAAAACCCCCACTAAATTACACAAAATAAAAAAACAAATTATCAGATATTTAAACTAATTACACCTAATCTAATAGCCCTATCAAAATAAAAAATCCCCCCCAAAATAAAAAAACCCCTAGCCTACAATAAACCACCAATAGCCAATCCTATTGGCTGATTGCATCAGCCAATAGGAATTTTTCACCTTTAAATTCTATCAGCCATTCGGATTTCAAGGGACGCCATCTTGGATGATGTCATTTAAAGTAACCTTCATTCTTTGTTAGACGTCGGAAGAAGAGGATGCTCTACGCCGGATGTCTTGAAGATAGACCCGCTCCGCGACGGATGGATGAAGATAGAAGATGCCGTCTGGATGAAGATTTCTGCCCGTCTGGAGGACCACGTCTGCCAGCTTGGATGAAGACTTCTCCCAGCTTCTTTGAGGACTTCTTGCCGCTTCGTTAAAGACTTCTCCCGGCTTCGTTGAGGATGGATGTCCGGTCTTCAAAACTGTAAGTGGATCTTCGGGGGTTAGTGTTTTTTTAAGGGTTTATTAGGTGGGTTTTATTTTTAGGTTAGGGTTTGGGCAGCAATAGAGCTTATGCCCTTTTAAAGGCAATGCCCATCCAAATGTCCTTTTCAGGGCAATGGGGAGCTTAGGTTTTTTTAGTTAGGATTTTATTTGGGAGGTTGGTTGTGTGGGTGGTGGGTTTTACTGTTGGGGGGGTTGTTTGTATTTTTTTAACAGGTAAAAGAGCTGATTTCTTTGGGGCAATGCCCCGCAAAAGGCCCTTTTAAGGGCTATTGGTAGTTTATTGTAGGCTAGGGTTTTTTTTTATTTTGGAGGGCTTTTTTATTTTAATAGGGCTATTAGATTAGGTGTAATTAGTTTAAATATCTGATCATTTGTTTTTTATTTTGTGTAATTTAGTGTTTTGTTTTTTTAGTAATTTAGGTAATTGTATTTAATTTATGTAATTTATTTAATTGTTGTGTAATGTTAGGAGTTAGTGTAACTCAGGTTAGGTTTTATTTTACAGGTACATTTGTATTTATTTTAGCTAGGTAGTTAGTAAATAGTTAATAACTATTTAGTAACTATTCTACCTAGTTAAAATAAATACAAACTTGCCTGTAAAATAAAAATAAACCCTAAGCTAGCTACAATGTAAATATTAGTTATATTGTAGCTAGCTTAGGGTTTATTTTATAGGTAAGTATTAAGTTTTAAATAGGAATTATTTAGGTAATGATAGTAATTTTTATTTAGATTTATTTTAATTATATTTAAGTTAGGGGGTGTTAGGGTTAGACTTAGGTTTAGGGGTTAATAAATTTAGTATAGTGGCGGCGACGTTGGGGGCGGCAGATTAGGGGTTAATAAATGTAGGTAGGTGGCGGTGATGTTAGGGACAGCATATTAGGGGTTAATAATATTTAACTAGTGTTTACGATGCGGGAGTGCGGCGGTTTAGGGATTAATATGTTTATTATAGTGGCGGCGACGTTGAGGGCGGCAGATTAGGGGTTAATAAGTGTAGGTAGGTTGCAGAGACTTTGGGAGCAGGAGATTAGCGGTTAATAAATATGATGTAGGTGTCGGCGATGTTGGGGGCAGAAGATTAGGGGTTATTAAGTATAATGTAGGTGTCGACGATGTCCGGAGTGGCAGATTAGGGGTTAATAAATATAATGTAGGTGTCGGCGATGTCGGGGGGCAGCAAATTAGGGGTTAATAAGTGTAAGATTAGGGGTGTTTAAACTTGGGGTTCATGTTAGGGTGTTAGGTGTAAACATAAATTTAGTTTCCCCATAGGAATCAATGGGGCTGTGTTACGGAGCTTTACGCTGCTTTATTGCAGGTGTTAGGCTTTTTTTCAGCTGGCTCTCCCCATTGATGTCTATGGGGAAATTGTGCACAAGCAAGTAAAACCAGCAGCGCTGGTATTGGAGTGCGGTATGGAGCTCAATTTTGCTCTACGCTCACTTCTTGCCTGTTAACGCTGGGTTTATGAAAACCTGTAATACCAGCGCTATAGGGAGGTGAGCGGTGACAATAACGTGCAAGTTAGCACCGCACCCCTCATAACACAAAACTCATAATCTAGCCATTAGTGTTTTTTATTTTTTGTAACTTAGTTGTTATTTTTTTGTAATTTAGTAATTTTTAATAGTAGATTTAAATAACTTGAGTAGGGTTAGGTTTTTAAATATGTAATATAGTTTATTTAATTGGTATTTTAATGTAGTTTTAGTATAATAGTTAGGGTAGGTTAATTAATAGTTTAATATAGTTTAATGTAATGTAAGGGTAGGTTAATTAATAGTTTAATATAGTTTATTTTAATTCTAAAGGTAAGTTTTAATTTATTATAAGATAGGGATGAGGTAATTTTAATGTAAAGTTAGCGGGTTGTTAGGTTTAGGGGTTAATAGCTTAATTTAGTTTATGGCGATATGGGGGGCTGGCGGTTTAATGGTTAATAGGTTTAGTAAGTGGTAGTGATGTGGGAGGCTAGAGGTTTAGGGGTTAATCATTTTATTACAGTTGCTGCGGGGTCCGGGAGCGGCGGGATATGGGTTAATACATTTATTTAGTTGTGGAGGGGTCCGGGAATGGCGGGATAGGGGTTATTACATTTATTTAGTTGCGGCGGTGTCGGGAAGTGGCGGAATAGGGGTTAATACATTTATTTAGTTGCGGCGGGGTCCGGAAGTGGCGGGATAGGGGTTATTACATTTATTTAGTTGCGGTGGGCTCCGGGAGTGGCGGTATAGGGGTTATTACATTTATTTAGTTGCGGCGGTGTCGGGGAAGAGGCGGAATAGGGGTTATTAATACATTTTATTTAGGTTGCGCCGATGTCGAGGTGGCAGATTAGGGGTGTTTAAAATCAGGGTTTATGTTAGGGTGTTAGGTCTAAACGTTACTGGTTTTCTACTATAGAAATCAATGGGATATCTGGCAGCAGCAAACATAAGCTTTCGCTGCTTTCAGACTCCCATTGATTCCTATGGCATCCGTGGCCTCCAGAGTGGCGGATTGAAAACCATGGACACTGGGCCGGAATAGCCGCGAGCGTACCTGTTAGAAGTTTGATAACTTGAAAAAGTTGTCAGATAGTGCCGAATTTGTTTTCGGAACATCTGTAATGACGTAAGCATCAATCTGTATCATATTGAGACCGGTGAATCGTACGTTACATCACAAATTTCAACTTTTGCCGGTCTGTAGGCTTTGATAACTAGTTCGAATCAGGCTCACCACAATTACTCTGTGGAATTCCAGCGTATTTCAGATTGACGGCTTGATAAATATCCCTCTTTGGTGGAAAGATATTCACTAACATACGGCTAGATTACGAGTTTTGCGGTATTAGTGAAAAAGCATTGTTATGGCTCTTTTTCACTACCACTGGTATTACGAGTCTTGCAGGTATATCTGTACCACACACTTTTTTGTCCGGAACGCAACGTAACTACCGCAGCTTTCAAAAAGTCCTTTTTCAATGGGAGTTCCAAAGCGCCGGTATTACAAGTTTGCCTGTCCGGCCAAAAAGTGAGCGGTACAGCCCATAACTACAAGATCCGTACCGTAAACTGAAAGTCAGTAGTTTTGGCTTTTATGTTACAGAGCTGCACCATAAAACTCATAACTAAAGTGCTAAAAAGTACACTAACACCCATAAACTACCTATTAACCCCTAAACCGAGGCCCTCCCGCATAGCAAACACTAAAATACAATTATTAACCCCTAATCTGCCGCTCCCGACATCGCCACCACTATAATAAACATATTAATGAAACAACATAGAAAAGAAAGTGGGAGCTTCACAATAAGAAATTCCCAAAAGTCTAGGTAAATCCAGCACAACTGTAAAATTAAATAAATACACAAAAGCCTATATGTCAAAAACGATATAAATATTTATTAACTATATGCACAAAACACACATTCACATTCATACAGTGGATCCCGCACAAAAAAGTATTGTAAAGTACTGGCCAAGAAATTATTATCTGGTGCACCAGGGAAAATAGACCAAAAACAGTCCGTTTAAGACTTGCAGATATTGGTAATCCAACAGGTGCAGCGTTAATGCAAAATGGATGCAGTTATACAATCCCCGGTGTATAGAGACCAGTCATTTCAGACTTTAACCCCAATTGTTACTGAGTCAAATAGTGCTTTAAAGGCATAGCATAGGAGGAGCAATAGAAACATGCGTCTTTATTCACAGGTACTGTTTTCTTTTCAGACAGTAGTATTCAGTGCACAGATGCATATCACATATTCTACCTGTATTTATTCACGCGGTCGCCCCTCCTAGCTGCCTCATTCTTAGAGCGTCCAAACATCAGGGGTAAGTCAGGATGAGCAGGGGATCTGCTGTAAGGGCTGCCAAGCACGACGAGTCCAAACGCTCGTTTCGCTCCTTCAGTCAGTGCAGCATGGAGCTTCTTCCAGGTGCTAACGACACCTTGATTACCATCCTTTTTATTGGATGCCGGTTTCTAGAATCTTTTTCATTTGATGAAATTCATGTCAATCACAATTAGCCACTGCGTCGCTGTTACAATGTCTTTGCAATTGTTACTTTTAGATACAGCTAGATGCAGGGCTTCTCATGTAACCAAGGTGAAGTATTCCATAGCAGAAATTAATTGAATACACTTCAATGTTTCAAATACTCACTCACACACACATTCGCAACAGTTCATATATACAAAATATGCTAAAAAACAGTTTTATTTTTAATACACCATTGTGCAATATTTAAAAAGACAATACTTAATATGTAATGTTATGTGTGTCAAATTACTCTAACAGCAAATATGTGCAATTTAGCTCATCATAATAGTATGTATTTACAATTTTAAGATGATTTTTGTTTTATTTTGATCTTATTTCTTTTGAGATCCCATATTCTATACATATATAGAAATAAATGGAGGTGTGCAGACAAAGTAAGGTATAAGGAATTAGCCTAAAAAGGAAGCAAATTCCAATTTTTCATTTAAGCCATTGGGAGATAGGGTGTTCAGTTTGTACATCCATCTTGTTTCTTTTTGTAAAAGAATTCTGTCAATGTCCCCCCCACGCATACTTAGTTTAACTGATTCTATTCCAATAAAACGAAGTTCATCCGTTTTTGATTTGTGAAATTGAGCAAAATGTCTTGCCACTGGGCTATCAATATTGAAGTCCTTTACATCGTCTCTATGTTCTGTAATGCGGGAGCGTAGTTCTCTAAAAGTTTTACCCACATAAAAATATTTACACGAGCAATAGAGAAGATATATGACTCCTTTTGTAGAACAATTAATAAATTAATTGATTTTATATGTGACTCCTGTATTTGTGCTAAAGGTCTTAGTTTTCTGCATGAATTGACAGCAGACACAGTGATTACAGGGGGAGCTACCAACTATCTTTTGAGCGTTACGTTCTAACCAGTTACATGTAGGCACTTTGTTAAATTCGCTCTTGACAAGGAGATCTTTCAAATTGCTAGGTCGCCTTGCTGTCATTAGGGGATAGTCCCCCACATTTTGGTGTAATGTAGAATCATTAGTCAGCAAATGCCAGTTGTTGTGTAAAATATTTTTAACTTTACTCCAATGGGCATTATATTTAGTAATAAATCTGATTTTAGTGTCTTCCACATTCTCACTTTTGGTTTTCTTTTGATACAGCAGATCTTTTCTTTGATGCTGAGATGCTCTATAGAGTGCTCTTTTTACGCATCTTTTAGAATAGCTTCTCTCCAAAAAGCGAGTCGCCATATCTTTTGCCTGTTGTTTAAAGGTTTGGTCTCTAGAACAAATTCTGCGTAGCCGCAGAAATTGCCCATAGGGGATACCCCTCTTAAGATTTTCAGGATGGTGACTCGTTCCCAAGAGAAGGCTATTAGTTGCAGTCGGTTTTCGGAACACTTCTGTTTCAATTTTACCTTCGTTCTTACTAATTTTTAAATCCAAAAAATTAATAGTACTAGAATCATAACTACATGTTAAAAAGATATTTAGATTATTATTATTCAGGAGGGAAACAAATTTAAGTAGATCTTCCTCACTGCCGTCCCATAGCAGGAGGATATCATCCACATATCTGATCCAGAGGGCTACATGCGCCTCAACTATGTCAGAATGCTCACCAAAAACAATTTGGTCTTCCCATCCACCAAGATGTAAACAGGCATAAGTTGGGGCGCATGTAGCCCCCATTGCTGTCCCTTGTTTCTGTTTATAATATTTGCCATCAAAGATGAAAATATTATTTTCCAGAACAAATTTCAAAAGTTCACTTACAAATTTAGAATGTTTGCTATAGCCCACTCCTCTTGTGTTGAGAAATTTTTCACAAGTTGCAATTCCAATAGAGTGGGGAATGGAAGAATATAAAGATTCAACATCCAACGAGACCAAAATGGTCTTGTCAGTAACATTGATCCCATCGAGTTTTTTAATCACATCTTTTGAATCTTGGACGAAGGTGCGTAAGTCATTTACAAATGGCTGCAAAAACCTATCAATATAGTTACTTATTCCTTCAGTGGGGCCCCCCATCCCAGAAATGATGGGGCGTCCTGGTGGATTTTTAATGGATGTATGTAACTTTGGTATCCAGTAGAAGACTGGTGTTTTTGGTTTATGATTATATAGAAAACCAAACTCTTGACTTGTAATCAAATTATTTCTACGTGCTTCATTTAATAGGAAAAGAAGTTCATTATGGGATCTATGAAATTCTTCAAAAGAAGATTTGGCATATTGAGTTTCATCAAGTAATTGCCGCATTGCTTCTTTAATGTAGTATTCTTGAGTAAGAATGACAACATAATCCCCCTTGTCGTCCGGTTTTATGACCAATTCCTGATGATTAATCAGTTCTTTAAGGGCTCTTCGTTCAGATTTAGTAAGATTATCGTTGACAATCTTGTTAATTGTGATTGACATGAATTTCATCAAATGAAAAAGATTCTAGAAACCGGCATCCAATAAAAAGGATGGTAATCAAGGTGTCGTTAGCACCTGGAAGAAGCTCCATGCTGCACTGACTGAAGGAGCGAAACGAGCGTTTGGACTCGTCGTGCTTGGCAGCCCTTACAGCAGATCCCCTGCTCATCCTGACTTACCCCTGATGTTTGGACGCTCTAAGAATGAGGCAGCTAGGAGGGGCGACCGCGTGAATAAATACAGGTAGAATATGTGATATGCATCTGTGCACTGAAAGTGAATGTGTGTTTTGTGCATATAGTTAATAAATATTTATATCGTTTTTGACATATAGGCTTTTGTGTATTTATTTAATTTTACAGTTGTGCTGGATTTACCTAGACTTTTGGGAATTTCTTATTGTGAAGCTCCCACTTTCTTTTCTATGTTGTTTCATATGTACTTTTCTAGGAAGCACCTGTTCTCAAGTGACTCATTTTATTAACCTATTAGTGTGCAACTCTTTTCCTGTTTCTTTTTGTCTACTAAATTTATTAGCTCCGAATAAGAGTAATTTCTACCTTGGAGTTTCTGAGTTTGCACCTTCTAAAAATATTAAAATATTGTGATCAAAAAACTCAATGGGATCAATGTTACTGACAAGACCATTTTGGTCTCGTTGGATGTTGAATCTTTATATTCTTCCATTCCCCACTCTATTGGAATTGCAACTTGTGAAAAATTTCTCAACACAAGAGGAGTGGGCTATAGCAAACATTCTAAATTTGTAAGTGAACTTTTGAAATTTGTTCTGGAAAATAATATTTTCATCTTTGATGGCAAATATTATAAACAGAAACAAGGGACAGCAATGGGGGCTACATGCGCCCCAACTTATGCCTGTTTACATCTTGGTGGATGGGAAGACCAAATTGTTTTTCGTGAGCATTCTGACATAGTTGAGGCGCATGTAGCCCTCTGGATCAGATATGTGGATGATATCCTCCTGCTATGGGACGGCAGTTAGGAAGATCTACTTAAATTTGTTTCCCTCCTGAATAATAATAATCTAAATATCTTTTTAATGTGTAGTTATGATTCTAGTACTATTAATTTTTTGGATTTAAAAATTAGTAAGAACGAAGGTAAAATTGAAACAGAAGTGTTCCGAAAACCGACTGCAACTAATAGCCTTCTCTTGGGAACGAGTCACCATCCTGAAAATCTTAAGAGGGGTATCCCCTATGGGCAATTTCTGCGGCTACGCAGAATTTGTTCTAGAGACCAAACCTTTAAACAACAGGCAAAAGGTATGGCGACTCGCTTTTTGGAGAGAGGCTATTCTAAAAGATGCGTAAAAAGAGCACTCTATAGAGCATCTCAGCATCAAAGAAAAGATCTGCTGTATCAAAAGAAAACCAAAAGTGAGAATGTGGAAGACACTAAAATCAGATTTATTACTAAATATAATGCCCATTGGAGTAAAGTTAAAAATATTTTACACAACAACTGGCATTTGCTGACTAATGATTCTACATTACACCAAAATGTGGGGGACTATCCCCTAATGACAGCAAGGAGACCTAACAATTTGAAAGATCTCCTTGTCAAGAGCGAATTTAACAAAGTGCCTACATGTAACTGGTTAGAACGTAACGCTCAAAAGATAGTTGGTAGCTCCCCCTGTAATCACTGTGTCTGCTGTCAATTCATGCAGAAAACTAAGACCTTTAGCACAAATACAGGAGTCAAATATAAAATCAATTCATTTATTAATTGTTCTACAAAAGGAGTCATATATCTTCTCTATTGCTCGTGTAAATATTTTTATGTGGGTAAAACTTTTAGAGAACTACGCTCCCGCATTACAGAACATAGAGACGATGTAAAGGACTTCAATATTGATAGCCCAGTGGCGAGACATTTTGCTCAATTTCACAAATCAAAAACGGATGAACTTCGTTTTATTGGAATAGAATCAGTTAAACTAAGTATGCGTGGGGGGGACATTGACAGAATCCTTTTACAAAAAGAAACAAGATGGATGTACAAACTGAACACCCTATCTCCCAATGGCTTAAACGAAAAATTGGAATTTGCTTCCTTTTCAGGCTAATTCCTTATACCTTACTTTGTCTGCACACTTCCATTTATTTCTATATATGTATAGAATATGGGATCTCAAAAGAAATAAGATCAAAATATAACAAAAATCATCTTAAAATTGTAAATACATACTATTATGATGAGCTAAATTGCACATATTTGCTGTTAGAGTAATTTGACACACATAACATTACATATTAAGTATTGTCTTTTTAAATATTGCACAATGGTGTATTAAAAATAAAACAGTTTTTTAGCATATTTTGTATATATGAACTGTTGCGAATGTGTGTGTGAGTGAGTATTTGAAACATTGAAGTGTATTCAATTAATTTCTGCTATGGAATACTTCACCTTGGTTACATGAGAAGCCCTGCATATAGCTGTATCTAAAAGTAACAATTGCAAAGACATTGTAACAGCGACACAGTGGCTAATTGTGATTGACATGAATTTCATCAAATGAAAAAGATTCTAGAAACCGGCATCCAATAAAAAGGATGGTAATCAAGGTGTCGTTAGCACCTGGAAGAAGCTCCATGCTGCACTGACTGAAGGAGCGAAACGAGCGTTTGGACTCGTCGTGCTTGGCAGCCCTTACAGCAGATCCCCTGCTCATCCTGACTTACCCCTGATGTTTGGACGCTCTAAGAATGAGGCAGCTAGGAGGGGCGACCGCGTGAATAAATACAGGTAGAATATGTGATATGCATCTGTGCACTGAATACTACTGTCTGAAAAGAAAACAGTACCTGTGAATAAAGACGCGTGTTTCTATTGCTCCTCCTATGCTATGCCTTTAAAGCACTATTTGACTCAGTAACAATTGGGGTTAAAGTCTGAAGTGACTGGTCTCTATACACCGGGGATTGTATAACTGCATCCATTTTGCATTAACGCTGCACCTGTTGGATTACCAATATCTGCAAGTCTTAAACGGACTGTTTTTGGTCTATTTTCCCTGGTGCACCAGATAATAATTTCTTGGCCAGTACTTTACAATACTTTTTTGTGCGGGATCCACTGTTTGAGTGTGAATGTGTGTTTTGTGCATATAGTTAATAAATATTTATATCGTTTTTGACATATAGGCTTTTGTGTATTTATTTAATTTTACAGTTGTGCTGGATTTACCTAGACTTTTGGGAATTTCTTATTGTGAAGCTCCCACTTTCTTTTCTATGTTGTTTCATATGTACTTTTCTAGGAAGCACCTGTTCTCAAGTGACTCATTTTATTAACCTATTAGTGTGCAACTCTTTTCCTGTTTCTTTTTGTCTAATAAACATATTTACCCCTAAACCGCCGCACTCCAGCATCATAAACACTAGTTAAATATTATTAACCCCTAATCTGCTGTCCCTAACATCGCCGCAACCTACATTACTGTTATTAACCCCTAATCTGCTGTCCCTAACATCGCCGCCACTATACTAAAGTTATTCACCCCTAAACCTAACTCTAAGTCTAACCCTAACCCTAACACCCACTAACTTTAATATAATTAAAATAAATCTAAATAAAAATTACTATTATTAACTAAATAATTCCTATTTAAAACTAAATACTTAACTATAAAATAAAACCTAAGCTAGCTACAATATAACATATAGTTACATTGTAGCTAGCTTAGGTTTTATTTTTATTTCACAGGCAAGTTTGTATTTATTTTAACTAGGTAGACTAGTTAGTAAATAGTTATTAACTATTTACTAACTGCCTAGTTACTAAATACTAGTTACTAAATACTAAATAGTCAATCGGAATTAAAGGTTAAAAAATCCTATTGGCTGATGCAATCAGCCAATAGGATTCAGCTTCAATCCTATTGGCTGATCCAATCAGTCAGGATTGAGCTTGCATTCTATTGGAACAGCCATTGCATCAGCCAATATGATTTTTTCACCTTTATTTCCGATTGGCTGATAGAATTCTACCAGCCAATCGGAATTCAAGGGATGCCATTTTGGATGACGTCATTTAAAGGAGAATTCATTCTTGAAGAGCCGTGGAAAGAAGAGGATGCTCCCCGCCGGATGTCTTGAAGATGGAGCCACTCCACGTTGGAAGGATGAAGATGGACTTCTGCCCGTCTGGAGGACCACTTCTTGCCGCTTGGATGAAGACTTCTCGCGGCTTCATTGAGAACTTCTTGCCGCTTGGATGAAGACTTCTCCCGGCTTAATGAGGATGGATGTCCGGTCTTCAAAAACTGTAATTGGATCTTCGGGGGTTAGTGTTAGGTTTTTTTAAGGGTATATTGGGTGGGTTTTATTTTTAGATTAGGGTTTGGGCAGAAAAAGAGCTAAATGCCCTTTTAAGGGCAATGCCCAAACAAATGCCCTTTTCAGGGCAATGGGGAGCTTAGGTTGTTTTAGATAGGATTTTATTTGGGGGGTTTGGTTGTGTGGCTGGTGGGTTTTACTGTTGGGGGGTTGTTTGTATTATTTTTTTAAAGGTAAAAGATCTGATTTCTTTGGGGCAATGCCCCGCAAAAGGCCCTTTTAAGGGCTATTGGTAGTTTATTGTAGGCTAGGTTTTTTTTTTATTTTGGGGGGCTTTTTTTATTTTGATAGGGCTATTAGATTTGGTGTAATTAGTTTAAATATTTGATAAATTTTTTTTTATTTTGTGTAATTTAGTGGGGTTTTTTTTGTAATTTAGTTAATGGTATTTAATTAATGTAATTTATTTAATTGTAGTGTAAGGTTAGGTGTTAGTGTAACTCAGGTTAGGTTTTATTTTACAGGAAAATTTGTATTTATTTTAACTAGGTAGTTAGTAAATAGTTAATAACTATTTACTAACTAGTCTACCTAGTTAAAATAAATACAAACTTGCCTGTAACATAAAAATAAACCCTAAGCTAGCTACAATGTAACTATTAGTTATATTGTAGCTAGCTTAGGGTTTATTTTACAGGTAAGTATTTAGTTTTAAATAGGAATAATTTAGTTAATGATAGTAATTTTTATTTAGATTTATTTTAATTATATTAAACTTAGTGGGTGATAGGGTTAAGGTTAGATTTAGGGTTATGTTTAGGGGTTAATAACTTTAGTATAGTGACGGCGACGTTTGGGGCGGTAGATTAGGGGTTAATAAGTGTAATGTAGGTGGCGGCGATGTTAGGAGTGGCAGATTAGGGGTTAATAAGTGTAGGTAGGTGGCGGCGATGTCGGGGGCGGAAGATTAGGGGTTAATAAGTGTAGGTAGGTGGCGGCGACATTGGGGATGGCAGATTAGGGGTTAATAAGTTTAATGTAGGTGTTGGCGGTGTCGGGGGCGGCAGATTAGGGGTTAATAAGTGTAGGTACGTGGCGGCAGTGTCGGGGCGGCAGATTAGGGGTTAATAAGTGTAGGTAGGTGGCGGCAACATTGGGGGTGGCAGATTAGGGGTTAATAAGTATAATGTAGGTGGCAGCGATGTCTGAGGTGGCAGATTAGTGGTGTTTAGACTTGGGGTTTATGTTAGGGTGTTTGGTATAAACATAACTTTTCTTTCACCATAGGAATCAATGGGGCTAACCTGTAATAGTAGCATTATAGGGAGGTGAGGGTTGGAAATAACTTGCAAGTTAGCACCGAGCCGCTCTTACCGCAAAACTCGTAATCTAGCCGTTAATCTGCACTGGATCATATTAATGAAAGAGACATCAAGCAGATGTGGATAAACTAAGGAAAGCATCTTTTGGGACAACAAAAAGGTATACGTTCTTTGTAAAATTAGTATTATAAAAGAATGTTAAATTATCCATGCACAACCCAGTGACTCAAATGTACCGGTAGCACAAAATAAAACACAAATGACAGCCCTCTGTAAAATTAAAATGTTGTGCATGACATCGTTTTTTTCCCTCCAGAATCATTCAAATGAATAAAGAAGTCACTCCCAAGAAAGCATAATTATTTTGTTTTATTTAAGTGAATGAAGAAATATTGTTTATAAAAGAACCAACACAATTCTACATAAACACATAATGATTTACATTTTCTAAAATGAAGAAATCTACTGCAAAATGACCATAAACTTCCTCTTTTAACCAGTGCCCTGGAGGATTGCACAGTATCGAACACACTTTGAATTTGCCTACTTTGATTTTTCAGGATTCTCTTGAAATTATTATGCACACATTTCCTTAAGTGCTACATGTTCTCAACAAATATATCTCGATATCTGTAAAACTTGATTCATTTTTTGTACACGCATCACATTTTGTAAGCTCAGCTTGAACATCCAGGATCTCATTCTTTTGCAAATGTTAAACAATGGGTTAATGTCATATATGTATTCATTTTTAAGACATTTAATAGTATTTAAAATTACCTTTCTCAGCAGACACTTGTGCCTTATCAAAAGTTTGCTCTTCGTCAATTATTTTGTACAATTTCTCAAAATAGTTAAATCTGAAATGATAAAGTTATTATATATTGCAGTTCTGACTTTCATTGAAAGGGTTAATAATAACCTCAGGTATAGTTGTTTTGCAAATGAGTAATGCATTAAGAAATAAGTTAGGGTACTTTTCCATTAATGGAACACTACTCTGGCGCAATAGAGCTTTGTTCTGTTATTGCTGTCCTGTAGAAGCTGAAGTTCCCTCATCTTCACTCTCTTTGTTCCCTCCGTCTGGGGGATTCAAAGGGGGCGAAGCGTCAATCCATGAGTTTCACTTGGGGTGGATGCCAGGGGATCTGTGTGCTCTGTACCAATCCTCTGGCATCCACTCCAAGTGAAAAACGTGGATTTATGCTTCACACCCCTTGAATACCCCAGAGAGTGGAGATCGGGGAATTTCAGCTTCTACAGCACTTTCGCAATAATTGACAAAAAATATATAGAGCAATTTGCTGGCAGTGGCGGTCTGGTAATGGAAAAGTTCCCTAAATGATTTGTTAGTAGAAGATATAGGTAGTATAGATTAGGTAGTAGTTCATAGATATTATTAAATAGTTAAAAGAAAGTAGTTCATAGATAATAAGTTATAATAGTTCCTAGCTTTTAGGTTAGATTTGTAAATAGTAAGTAGTAGAGATGGGCAGCCAAAACATTTTCAGTTCGTCAGAAATTTTCATAATGAATATTCAGGGAAATTTGTTTCCCCGAATATTTGTTGGCTGTACTATTCAGTATTCGTTTAGTTTAACCCCTTAATGACCGAGGATGTGCAGGGTACGTCCTCAAAAAAAAGGCAGTTAAAGCCTGAGGACGTACCCTGCACGTCCTCGGTGTGGAAAGCAGCTGGAAGCGATCCTGCTCGCTTCCAGCTGCTTTCCGGTTATTGCAGTGATGCCTCGATATGGAGGCATCCTGCAATAACCTTACATGGCCATCCGATGCAGAGAGAGCCACTCTGTGGCCCTCTCTGCACCGGACATTGATGGCCGGTATCGTTGGTGGGTGGGAGCCGACTTGGGAGGCGGGTGGGCGGCCATCGGTGTGCCGTGTGACGTCGAGAGGGGCTGGATCGGGGGCGGGACCGCCGGGGGCGCGCACGGACGCGCGCGCGTGCACGGAGGGTGGCGGGCGGGCGGGAGCAGGTGGGAACCGCTACACTATGGAAAATTAATAAAAAGTATAAAGTTAAAAGTGCCATAAGCACACACAAAAAAAAGCACAAAAAGAGATCATGGAGGGGTGGGGGGTTGGTTTTTGTGTGGGGGGAAGCTACACTACAGAAAAGTTAAAAAAAATGTAAAATAAAAACCTTTTTTCTTCTAAACTGGGTACTGGCAGACAGCTGCCAGTACCCAAGATGGCGCCCATTAAGTTAGAGTGGGAGGGTTAGGAAGCTGTTTGGGGGGGATCAGTGAGGTTGGGGGCTAAGGGGGGATAGTACACAGCAGCATATATAAGTATGCTTTAAAAAAAAACACCAAAAAAACAAATATAGCTTTTATTTTAGTATTGGCAGACTTTCTGCCAGTACTTAAGATGGCGGGGACAATTGTGGGGTGGGGGAGGGAAGAGAGCTGTTTGGGAGGGATCAGGGGGTCTGATGTTTCAGGTGGGAGGCTGAGCTCTACACTAAATCTAATATTAACCCTGCAAGCTCCCTACAAGCTACCTAATTAACCCCTTCACTGCTAGCCATAATACACGTGTGATGCGCAGCGGCATTTAGCGGCCTTCAAAATACCAAAAAGCAATGCCAAAGCCATATATGTCTGCTATTTCTGAACAAAGGGGATCCCAGAGAAGCATTTACAACCATTTGTGCCATAACTGCACAAGCTGTTTGTAAATGATTTCAGTGAGAAACCTAAAATTGTGAAAAATTTAACGTTTTTTTTAATTTGATCGCATTTGGCGGTGAAATGGTGGCATGAAATATACCAAAATGGGCCTAAATCAATACTTGGGGTTGTCTACTACACTACACTAAAATTACCCCAAAAAGCTCCCTACATGCTCCCTAATTAACCCCTTCACTGCTGGGCATAATACACGTGTGGTGCGCAGTGGCATTTAGTGGCATTCTAATTACCAAAAAGCAACGCCAAAGCCATATATGTCTGCTATTTCTGAACAAAGGGGATCCCAGAGAAGAATTTACAACCTTTTGTGCCATAATTGCACAAGCTGTTTGTAAATAATTTCAGTGAGAAAACTAAAGTTTGTGAAAAAAATTGTGAAAAAGTGAACGATTTTTTGTATTTAATCGCATTTGGCGGTGAAATGGTGGCATGAAATATACCAAAATGGGCCTAGATCAATACTTTGGGTTGTCTACTAAAAAAAATATATACATGTCAATGGATATTCAGAGATTCCTGAAAGATATCAGTGTTCTAATGTAACTAGCGCTAATTTTGGAAAAAAAAATGGTTTGGAAATAACAAAGTGCTACTTGTATTTATTGCCCTATAACTTGCAAAAAAAGCAAAGAACATGTAAACATTGGGTATTTCTAAACTCAGGACAAAATTTAGAAACTATTTAGCATAGATGTTTTTTGGTGGTTGTAGATATGTAACAGATTTTGGGGGTCAAAGTTAGAAAAAGTGGGGTTTTTTTCAATTTTTCCTCATATTTTATAATTTTTTTTATAGTAAATTATAAGATATGATGAAAATAATGGTATCTTTAGAAAGTCCATTTAATGGCGAGAAAAACGGTATATAATATGTGTGGGTACAGTAAATGAGTAAGAGGAAAATTACAGCTAAACACAAACACCGCAAAAATGTAAAAGTAGCCTTGGTCCCAAACGGACAGAAAATGGAAAAGTGCTATGGTCATTAAGGGGTTAAAATGAAACGAATATCAATTTTTCTTTATACAAATGTAAATGTTTAAAAAGTGCAGGTGAAACAAATTTACCTGTACCTAAATAACTTACCTATACACGCCGAAGAGTGTGCTAACCCGTTCCTCTTCACTCCAGAGCCCTGCCAGCGTTAACTGAAGTATTAGCACGTTCTGCTCCCGGGGGGCCAGCACTAAAGTTAGTTCAGGCACCGGAAGCCAAACGCGATAAGCCTGCAGTTAGCGCGGACTGGCATCTGGAGTGAAGAGGAGCGGGTCAGCGCGCTCTAGCATGTGTAGCTAAGTATTTTAGCAAGTGTTGCACAGTAAGAATTGCAAATTAATTCTATTACAATATGCATATGTCAGATACCTATAGACTGACCATATTCTTTATTAGTGAAGACAACAAGATAATCCATACAAATGTCGCTTATGGATTATAAAACCACAAAATAAGAACTACAGGTGATTTCCAAGCATTACAAAAACCAGGGGGAAAAATATGCCTAATGGAATCATCACTAGAAATATTGGAACTGTCTTGAGATATCCTTACATCCAGGCCTAGTTGATGTTAACTGTAAGGCCTAAGGGAGGAAGAATGAAATATTGCAGAACTAAATGGACACAGCCTTTTTGCCTTGGTTTTTGTGGTGGTTACTTGGGTAACATTATTTTCTTGTGTGTTATTTAAAATATGCCTGTTCCAAATGACAATACATCTGCATTTTTTTTTTATATAATAATGGGACATTTTTAATGACATCAGCTTAACGTATAGGGGTAGATTTATTAAGCAGCAGATGCTGCAATCTACCCCGATGTTTCCGGTCCGCAGGAAACTGAAGTTAAGAAGCACGCTGCTCCTTAACTTAGGTGACGGACTGCAATCATCCCAATCTTATACGATCGGGAGGATTGACACCCCCTGCAGAATTGCACAAGAATTTCACAAGAAATGCTGTCGGCATTTAGCGATGTTGGGCAGACATGATTCGCTACCTCAAATCATGTCCACCTGGCATTTAATAAATCTACCCCTTTATCTAATCTTAATAAAGGCTACACCTTTTAAATTGAATACAATATTTTTATTAGTTCATAACACTATGATAATGTTTAAATATTTAAAATAATCCATTTCAATGCAATAGTAATACATGGAAATTTATAGTAGAATGTGTGCAATTATTGTAGAACACTGTCCATTTAAAGACATCCGTCCCAAGTAGTGGCCTATGTATTTACATAGAAGTGACTTCCTTATAGCAAATTTAAGAGTAAAAACTCCATTCAAGATTAGCATGTTAATAACATAAAAGTATCTGTGTGCGCGAAATGTGAATATGTTTGGAACATTTGTTCACATGCTTTAACCCCTTAGTGACCAGACCATTTTTCAATTTTTTTACCGTTAAGGACAAGGGCTGTTTTTACATTTTTGCGGTGTTTTTGGTTTTAGCTGTAATTTACCTCTTACTCATTTACTGTACCCACACATATTATATATAGTTTTTCTCACCATTAAATGGACTTTCTAAAGATACCATTATTTTCATCATATCATATAATTTGCTATCATTTTTAAAAAAAATATGATGAACAATTTGAAAAAAAAACACTTTTTCGAACTTTGACCCCCAAAATCTCTTACGCATCTACAAACACCAAACAAATTCAATGCTAAATTGTTTCTAAATGTTATCTTCAGTTTAGAAATACTCAGGGTTTACATGTTCTTTGCTTTTTCTTTTTTTTTTGCAAGTTATAGGGCAATAAGTACAAGTAGCACTTTGCTATTTCCAAACCATTTTTTTTTTCAAAATTAACAAAAGTTACATTGTAACACTGATATCTGTCAGGAATCCCTGAATAACCGTTCATATGTATATATTTTATTTTAGTAGACCACCCAAAGTATTGATCTAGGCCCAGTTTGGTATATTTCATGCCACCATTTTACCGCCAAATGCAATCAAATAAAAAAAATTGTTAACTTTTTCACAATTTTAGGTTTCTCACTGAAACTATTTACAATTAGCTTGTGCAATTATGGCACAAATGGCTGTAAATGCTTCTCTGGGACCCCTTTGTTCAGAAATAGCAGACATATATGGCTTTGGTATTGCTTTTTGGTAATTAGAAGGCTGCTAAATGCCGCTTCACACCACACTTGTATTATGCCCAGCAGTGAAGGTGTTAAATAGGTAGCTTGTAGGGTTAATTTTAGCTTTAGTGTAGAGATCAGCCTCCCACCTGACACATCCCACCCCTTATCCCTCCCTAATCCCTCTCAAACAGCTCTCTTCCCTCTCCCAACCCACAATAGTCACCCCCATCTTGAGTACTGGCAGAAAGTTTGCCAGTACTAAAATAAAAGGCTTTTTTTTAAAAAATAATTAAATATAGTTTCTGCATTGTAGGATCCCCCCTTACCCCCCCCAAAATCCCTGATCCTACCCAAACAGCTCTTTAACCCTCCCCCTCTGCCTGTTTGCCGCCATCTTAGGTACTGGCAGCTGACTGCCAGTACCCAGTTTCTAGTAAAATTGGGCTCAATTTTAAAAACAATTAAATAAACCCATTTTTTCCGTAGTGTAGCTGCCCCCACTCAATAACCTACCCCACTCCCCCTCCCAGATCCCTTTCCTAAATCTCTTAACACCCTCTCCCTCCTTCCCACTCACTTGCTTACCACTTTCACTTTCAGTAGTGTAGCGTCCCACCTGCTCCCACCCCCTCCCACCCGCTCCCACCCCCTCCCACCCGCTCCCGGCTCTCTCACGCCCCCTCCCGCCCTTCTCCCTGCCAATCCAGGAATGGGCTACCTACTCGCCTCCCTCCTGTCCCTCCCATGCCACCAACGATCAGCATCATCGTTGAAACCCCTGAGGTTGTGCCAGGCACGTCCTTAGTCATTAACGACTGTTTTTTGTAGAACGTGCCTGGCACGTCCTCAAACGTTAAGGGGTTAAAGAAATCTCTATAAATGTGTTGTAATATTTTTTTTTCATGCATGCATGAAGTTATTTCTGCATTGTATTGATGTTAATTTTGTAATATTTGCATACGCAATGTACTCAAATTATTCTAAAGTATTGCCCATGTAATAATATAATGCCGGCCATGTTTAACACGTAATCATAATGCGTGCACACGTGTTCTAGTTTCAGTAGCAGTGTTCTAAGTTACTTATGTTTCAGGGTGTGCATATGGTAACATGAATTGTGGCCCAGGACAGCACATGTATATTGAGGCTGGAGATGACTATTCCTGTTCCCCTCTGCACGACCTGCAGCATGTATAAGTCATAATTATCCATAAAAACAGTGCCGAAGGGGTCAACCCTAGGCTCACTCCAGTGATTATTGTAAACTGTGCTAAAGATGTAAATCGAATTGAAGTGACCATTGTCCTTTCTTGTGCTAATCCTGATAAATTTTGTATATGCATATGCACATGGTAGATGTAATATGCAGTTGTTCTCAGTGTTTTTCCAAACCATTAATGGCTGTCACCATTTTAATTCTTTAGTTTATTGTAATTTAAAAAATGTGTTTATAACCCCTCAATTAAATTATGTCACAGAACAAGCAGTCCTTTGAGTGCGTTATTAGTGTAGAAAATCCCCTTGTTATAAAATGCACTAACACAAATGGTGCAAACAAGTAATGTTTCTACTTTCAACTTGTAATCCCACGCCAAAACACAATGTGCAACGTTCACAATAGCAAAATCTCGCCAGCGCAATTTACGACTTTGTGTAAACGCTATTTTACGCTCCAGGTGTAATCTTGCCCATTATGAGGAGTGACCTCATACCATTAGAGGAAACAGAGTAGTAACCCTGTATAAAAACAATTGTCAAAGCATAGTATTATTTTCATCATTAGTCCAGATTTGCAAATAACTATGCTACTTTAATATATATAAATTCAAAAGAAATAAATGTATTATTTATTTATAAACCATTCATTTGTGCAGAGGCACTTCCTGCAGCACTCTAATAGTCTGCTCCTAAGGAGTGAATTGATATGGTAGTATTGTGCAGAAATATGTTTTTTACCGCAAGGTAAATACAGATGATACGCTTACTAAATCATCTGCTTTTTAAGCGGGTTTTTTTTTCAAATGTGTGTTTTTCTTTTAAATAATAATAATGTATCAATAATTAAAATATTAAAACAACAAAATAGATCAAATTCAATTTTTTTTTTCTGCTTTTTTTTTAACTGCAAAACGAAATAAACATTTTAAGAAGTGTGATTTTAATAACTCCTACAAATTTGTAATTTAGAATCTGAACAAAATAATACTATTAAAAGATAGTAATTCATTTTGCTGGGTTTAAAAGGTCCCACCATTTTGTGAAATTACATAAATATGTTTCACAAATGTAAGTTTGTATCTTAATTTAATAAGATTTATTAGGGTACTGAAAGGATGCTTTTGGTGATGAACTATTAAAGGGGCACAGTTTGATAAATACATTAGGGATACTGAACCCAATTTTTTTATTTCATGATTCAGAGAGAGCATACAATTTTAAGCAACTTTCTAATTTACTCCTAGTCTCAATGTGTCTTCGTTCTCTTGCTATCTTTATTTAAAAAGCAGGAATGTGATGCATAGGAGCCATCCCATTTTTAGTTGAGAACCTGGGTTATGCTTGCTTATTGGTGGATAAATGTCAGCCACCAATAAGCAAGCACTATCCATGGTGCTGAACCGAAAATGGGCAGGCTGCTAAGATTTACATTCATGATTTTCAAATAAAGATAGCAAGAGAACAAAGATAAACTGATAAAAGGAGTAAATTAGAAAGTTGCTTAAAATTGCATGCTCTGGCCTCTAGTTATCAAGGTCTGTCGGACCTGATCCGACAGTGCGGATCAGGTCCGACAGACCTCGCTGAATACGGCGAGCAATACGCTTGCCGTATTCAGCATTGTACCAGCAGCTCACAAGAGCTGCTGGTGCAACGCCGCCTCCTGCAGACTCACGGCCAATAGGCCGCCAGCAGGGGGTGTCAATCAACCCGATCGTACTCGATCTGGTTGATTTCCGGCGATGTCTCTCCGCCTGCTCAGAGTAGGCGGACAGGTTATGGAGCAGTGGTCTTTGTGACCGCTGCTTCATAACTGCTGTTATGCCAGAAACACGGGGCATCAAGCACCGTTCGGAACTTGATACATATGCCCCCCTATCTGAATCATAAAAGAAAAAAAATTGGGTTTAGTGTCCCTTTAAGGTAGATAGAGCTCTAAATTAACTGCCGTACATGCTTAGGAGAATGGCTTGGCTGAACTAATTTGCACATTTATTCACCTATTACACTGTCCACGAGGGAGTGAACTATGAACGAATACTGATACCACAATAAGAATGTCTCTGATTTAGTAGCTTTATTGACCCATTGTCTACAAGAGAAGTGTGCAATGCATTAATGAACCATACAGGGCACCTAAGAGCATACAACCTGCTAAGTTAACAAACATATTGAATGCATAAAATACGGTGTTTATGTTTCTTGCTACTTTAAAGTTAACATACAGTCATTAAAATCACAGTTCCTACATTCTGTGTTCCCAAAGGACTGCTAACATATGCCTAATGTGTTTTTTCTTAATGAGGTATACTTGTCAAGATAAGTGCAGTTTCGCCATTCTCATACATCTATAGCTAATGTCTATTTGTTAAGCCACTGGCTGAAAAACCTTTGTATGCAACTTTTAGTTCTAGATAATATCTTGTTCTATTTTTTTTTATATATAAAAATCCTGCTCTTTTACAGATGTTCAGAAGATGACTTGAGTCTAAAATTATTTTGACTTCAAATGAAATGAAGTTATATTCAGGTATCAGCCTCCATTTTTTTAAAGGTCAGAAGGGAGGAAGAAACTTCTATCACCTGCAATGACATGGAAAGATTAAGAGAAAATGAGGTTACTTACAACAATGGAAAGAAAAGGCAGCTGATTACAGTGCACAGCATGTGGTACTACTTCAGATGGCAAGCCTTCTATAGAGGGATTGATGTTTGAGTTTAGAATTACCCTGACCAGTGTTACACACAATACACAGGTTGAAGGAAAAATGATGGCTGTGTAAGAATAAACTGGGTTTGACAAACGGGTTCTGAATTTTAAACAGACTGCACAATTCTTGTTAGGAGGAACTTACCCTCCTTTATACTAGCGTATTGATTCTTATTGTGTGTGGTTAAGTAAAGTAACTCACCATTTCTGCACCACATATTCCCCAACTTACATTTCTGGAAGATTACATTGTGACTCTATGCATCACTATGTCAGTTAAACCAATGTAGTGGGTGCCGCTTACCCCATAAAGAATATGTCTCCTCTTAATTAGCATACATTTGCATACATAATGATACAATGTAGCTTTGAAATGAAGGCTGCTAGGACTGATTTAAAATAATAATTTGTTAAAAAAAGTTGATATCAACAAACTTAGAAGATGCTTTTCTATGAAAGGGCCTCAAATAGCGCTATCTTTTTGTATAGACTGAACTGTGTCTTCACTAGGGGGCATATTTATCAAGTTCCGTATGGAGTTTGATGCCTCTTGTTTCCGGCGAGCCTTCAGGTCTAAAGACCGCTGCTCCATAACTTGTCCGCCTGCTCTGAGGACACGGACAGAAATCAACCCGATCGAATACGATCGGGTTGATTGACACCCCCTACTAGCGGCCGATCTGCAGGGGGCGGCATTGCACCTGCAGTTCACAAGAACTGCTGGTGCAATGATAAATGCTGACAGCGTATGCAATATCAGGTCACAGGCAAAGTTCAACAGCAGGAAAGCAGTTCAAAGTTAATTACAAGTCGAACCCAGGGAGCAGAAACACTATGCTTTATGCAGGCATCAGTCTAGAAAACAGTCAGTTTTTCAAATCCGGATACAAGCGCAAGAAAGTGATTTAATCGACGTTGAGACACTGGTCCTTCAGCCAACCAGCTCCTGCAGTGTCATTGTTACGCAACTGCAAGGAGGAGTCCATACCAGAGAAAATCTCAAAGTGTTCGGGGGCAGGTAAGGGACAACTAGATTTTTATATTTATGTTCATTCAATATTTTATTATGAGTCCAGGCAGACTTTTTAGGTCTGTTTAAGGTCTATATGAAAACAGTCCATAAAGAGTTTACAAATTAGATATATATGGAAATAATCCACCCTGGATACTTCTGCAGTATTCTTTAATAAAAGCATTGTGAAAGGAATGAATAATATTTCAGAGGTGTGTAAACAGCACTATTGTAAATGACACATTTTTTCAATTTTCCAATTCATCAAAATCCGTTTGCTAAGCACATTGCATGGTTTATTGTAACATTTTTTTAATATATATACAGTCATGTAGCAGAAGATGTTCTATTTTTTCTAAAATATATATATATATATATATATATATATATATATATATATACATACATACACACAGTTGGCCCTCATTTTGTGCCGGTTCAATATCTGTCAGTTCAGAATAACGTACTTTTTTTTAGTCATGTGACTGCTATTGAGAACCAATGAGAAGCAGTGCATTGATTAAAATAAGGGCAGGTCAGTAGGATGAGCTGTTCGCTTGTGTTGCAGCAAACAAATTACAAGCCTAGCAGGCTGAAATTAATCAGTGTAAACAGACCTGAGCTATCGAGCATCTTTCAAAGGAACAAGATCTAGTAGCCGTGATAAAGGAGGTCAGGCTGCCTATAAATCAGTCCAGACTGCAATGCATAGAATAGCTGCAGACCCGATATTAGCTAACTTACAGGTAGATTACAAGTTATGCACACTATAGGAAATTTAACAAATGCATCAAAAGTTGGGTTATTTAACCCTCTATAGCGCAGCCATTACAAGTTTTAAAACAGACAGCTTGTGTGTGCGATATGGTTGCATTGAGCTCCATACCGCACAAAATACAAGCGCTGTTTTGACATGCTCGTGCACGCTTTCCCCATAGACATCAATGGGGAGAAGGTGTCAGAAAAAACAGATACGTTTAAACCTAACACCCTGACATAAACCCCATGTCTAAACACCCCTAATCTGCTGCCCCCGACATCGCCAACACCTACTTAATGTTATTAATCCCAAATCTGCCACTCCCGATATCACTGCTACCTAAATAAAGCTATTAACCCCTACTCTGCCACTCCTGATATCGCTATACTAAAGTTATTATTAACCCCTATTCCCCTGCACCCCAACATCGCCCACACTATAATAAAGATATTAACCCCTATTCCGCCACTCCCTCGACATCACTGCCACTAAATAAAGTTATTAACCCCTAAACCTCTGGTCTCCCACATCACTACCACTAAATAAACCTATTAACCCCTAAACCGCCAACCCCCCACATCGCAAAAACCTAAATTAAACTATATTAACCCCAAACCGTAACCCTAACCGTAACCCTAACCCTAAACCTAACACCCCTAACTTTAACATAATTAAAATAGAGCTAAATTAAAGTTACAATTATTAACTAACGCCTAGATTGCGAGTTTTGCGGTAACAGGGGTGCGTTGCTAACTTGCAGGTTATTCTCACCACTCACTTCCCTAAAGCACTGGTATTACAGGTTTTTACAAACCTGGCGTTAAAAGGTAAGAAGTGAGAGCAGAGCAAAACTGAGCTCCACACTTCACTCCAATACCAGTGCTGCTTAAGTCAGCGGTGAGCTGGTTTTACGTGCTTGTGCACAATTTCCCCATAGACATCAATGGGGAGAGCCGGCTGAGAAAAAGTCTAACACCTGCAAAAAAGCAGCGTAAAACTCAGTAACGCAGCCCCATTGATTCCTACGGGGAAACAAAATTTATGTTTACACCTAACACCCTAACATGAACCCTGAGTCTAAACACTCCTAATCTTACACTTATTACCCCTAATCTGCCGCCCCCTACATTATTCTTATTAACCCCTAATCTGCCGCTCCAGACATCGCCGCCACCTACATTATACTTATTAACCCCTAATCTGCTGCCCCAACATCTCTGCCACCTACATTATATTAATTAACCCCTAATCTTCCGTCCCCAATGTTGCCGCAACCTACCTACATTTATTAACCCCTAAACCTAAGCCTAAACCTAACACCCCCTAACTTAAATATAATTAAATTAAATCTAAATAAAAATTACTATCATTACCTAAATAATTCCTATTTAAAAGTAAATACTTACCTGTAAAATAAAACCTAAGCTAGCTACAATATAACTAACTAATAGTTACATTGGGGCATATGTATCAAGCTCCATATGGAGCTTGATGCCCCGTGTTTCTGGTGAGCCTGCAGGCTCGCCAGAAACAGCAGTTATGAAGCAGCGGTCACAAAGACCGCTGCTCCATAACCTGTCCGCCTGCTCTGAGCAGGCGGACAGACTTCGCCGGAAATCAACTCGATCGAGTACGATCGGGTTGATTGACACCCCTGCTGGTGGCCGATTGGCCGCGAGTCTGCAGGGGGCGGCGTTGCACCAGCAGTGAGCTGCTGGTGCAATGCTGAATATGGTGAGCGTATTGATTGCCGTATTCAGCGAGGTCTGTCGGACCTGATCCGCACTGTCGGATCAGGTCCGACAGACCTTCATAACTAGAGGCCATTGTATCTATCGTAGGGTTTATTTTTATTTTACAGGCAAGTTTGTATTTATTTTAACTAGGTAGAATAGTTACTAAATAGTTATTAACTATTTACTAACTACCTAGCTAAAATAAATACAAATTTACCTGTAAAATAAAACCTAACCTAAGTTACACTAACACCTAACACTACACTACAATTAAATAACTTACATAAATTAAATACAATTAAATAAATTAAATACAATTAGCTAAATTATAAAAAAAAAACCCCACTAAATTACAGAAAATAAAAAAAACAAATTACAAGATATTTAAACTAATTACACCTAATCTAAGAGCCCTATTAAAATAAAAAAGCCCCCACAAAATTAAAAAAAAACCCTAGCCTAAACTAAACTGCCAATAGCCCTTAAAAGGGCCTCTTGATCTTGAGGGGCAATGCCCCAAAGAAATCAGCTCTTTTACCAGAAAAAGAAAATACAAACAACCCCCCAACAGTAAAACCCACCACCCACACAACCAACCCCCCAAATAAAACCCTAACTAAAAAAACCTAACCTGAAAAGGGCATTTGGATGGGCATTGCCCTTAAAAGGGCATTTAGCTCTATTGCTGCCCAAAGCTCTAACCTAAAAATAAAACCCACCCAATACACCCTTAAAAATCCTAACACTAACCCCCGAAGATTCACTTACCGGGAGAAGTCTTCATCCAAGCGGCAAGATGTCCTCAACGAAGCCGGCAGAAGTGGTCCTCCAGACGGGCAGAAGTGGTCCTCTAGATGGGCAGAAGTCTTCACCCAGACGGTATCTTCTATCTTCATCCTTCCGACATGGAGCGGCTCCATCTTCAAGACATCCGGCGTGGAGCATCCTCTTCTTCCAACGTTTTCTTGCTGAATGAAGGTAACTTTAAGTGACATCATCCAAGATGGTGTCCCTTAGATTCCGATTGGCTGATATAATTCTATCAGCCAATCAAAATTAAGGTTAAAAAAATCCTATTGGCTGATCCAATCCAAAACTCACATTACAAAAAATAAAAAACACTAAAATTACAAAAAATAAAAAAACCTACCATTACAAAAAATAACAAAAGAAATTATCCAAAACAATAAAACATACAAGCAACCCCAAAACATCAGTGAACCTCCACCATGTTTCACTGTAGGGACTGTATTCTTTTCTTTAAAAGACTAATTTCTTTTTCTGAAAACAGTAGAATGATGGGCTGTACCAAAAAGCTTGTTTTGTCTGTCCACAGCCCATTCTCCCAAAATAATTTTGGCTTCCTCGGGTAAGTTTTGGCAAACTCCAATCTGGCTTTTTTATGTTTCTGTGTCAGCAGTTCGGTCCTCCTGGGTCTTTTATCATAGCGTTCCTTTTTACACATTTGTACCCTGTGCCTGAAGGTCAGCTTGATTTTGTCTGGAAGTTGATCAAGGTTCTTTATCCACCATTCAAACAATCCTTCATTGCAATCTTTGATCAATTTTTATCTTTCGTCCACGTCCAGGGAGATTAGCTACAGTGCCATGGGCTGTAAACATCTTGACAATGTTGTACACAGTGGACACAGGAACATTAAGATCTCTAGAGATGGTTTTGTAACCTTGAGATTGTCCATGCGTTTCCACAATTTTTGTTCTCAAATCCTCAGACAATTATTTGCTGCTCTTTCTCTTCTCCATGCTCAGTGTGGCACACAGAGACACACAACAGAAAGGCTGAGTCAATTTTTCACCATTTTAACTGGTCCGATGTGATTTCTATATTGTCTGCACCTGTTAATTGATACAGGTGAGTTTAATTACAAACTACAGGAGCATCACAAACTTGGAATGCAATTATATCTTACAATTTTGAGAAGGTGCCAATAATTTTGTCCAGTCCATTTTAGAATAAATAGAACATATTCTGGTATATGAAGAACATTGGAATGTGAAATATTCATATTTCATGTTGGGTTAGCACACTTGAGAAAACACAATCAGGTTTGTGTGCAAGAAAGGTTGTTGTTTTTTTTCTACTTTTCAGGCTCCATTGATATCAATGGGGGAATACATTAACGCGGTAGGGATATTCAAAGTTCACCTTTTTGCGCGGGTAGGGTTAGCACTCATGTGAAACTTTTTTTTTAACTTGTAATATGCTCGCAAAACGCCTCCATCTAGCAGAGTTAATGTGCGAGCAGGAACGCAAATTACCGCTCGACTCGTAATCCAGCCGTAAATTGTCCTTTTTTTAATTATAGAAATGTCTTTAACGTCCTTAAACCTTTTGTGTTACTTCTTCGTATTTTGAATTTTTAAAGTACATTATTTTAAGTCCAGAGCTATCTGTTATTGTGAAAAAAACTGCATAGAAATCTTCAGTAATGTTTCCAATTTTATTTTCACAGAGGGAATGATTTTATTCTTGTGTGTTCAGTTCGCCAGTCAGCGCCAGCCCACCAATTCTGAAATATATAGAAACTGCCAACTCCAAAATATTATTTTTCAGTTCTCAATGCTATTAAATATTAACATGGATGTAGGAAACACAATCTCTATGGTATACTTAAATCTGTGGGAACAAAAAAGATGATTTAACTTCAAATTGCATATTAATATGCAACAATATGGGTTTGAAAGCTGCTGCTGATCATGAGAACAAAAAGAAAATTATAAGTTTTATTACTGCAAACAAATATTATATTTAGATGTTAAAAATCTTAAACAGACATCAAACCTACAACTTTTTTTTCATGATTCAGAAAGAACTTTCCATTTAAATGATCTAATTTGCTTTGTTCTTTTGTGATCTTTTGTTGAAAATCCTGCTTAGGTAGGAGCAGGGACAGAAATAAATTAGTGGGAGCTAGCTGATGATTGTTGGCTGCACATATGTGCCTCTTGTCCTTGGCTCAACATATTTGTTCCTCTAGCTCCCAGTAGAGCATTGTTGCCCCTTCTACAAACGATACCAAGTAAATGAGGGAAATGTGATAATTGAAGTAAATTGGAAAATTGTTTAAAATTGTATGTTGTATATGAATCATGAAAGAAAAAAATCTGGGTTTCATGTCCTTTTAAAGGAGCACAATAGTTAAATAATAAAGTTGTATTTTTATTAGGGATGCACCAAAATTTCGGCCACAGAAACGTTTCGGCCAAAAATGGCATTTTCGTTTATTTTGTTTTTCGTTTTTGTGTCTTGTATTTTCGGTAAAATTATTGTGTAGCATATTTCAAATTTGATGCCAGCCTAAAGCTGCTGTTTGAGTTCATTACTTGACTTACTGTTTTGCATATAATAGTTTTCTAGGACTATACTTTATTTGGATAATTGGTAAAAAAAAAAAAAAAAACCTGGTTAAATCTGATTCTGTTACACAGAACTAAATAAAGAATAATACTATCGATGCACTGAAATTTTGGCTGCCGAAACTTTTGTCCGAAAATGTGCAATTCCAGTTTTGGCCCAAAGAGGACCAAAATGGCTACAAATGTACAGCCCTCCCCTGTTCTATTGAGTTACATGTCTATCCTTAGCATAAGGTGAGCAGCACAGCACTGGCATGGTACACAGAGCACACACATAAGTACCATGACATGATGATATTTGAAACCAGCAGTGCCCATTTTTTTTTTTTTTTAGAAGGAAACCAAAGTTCTGAATACAGTATTTATAGGAGGATAAGTAACATGTTTATAAACACTTGATATTATCAGGCACAGCCCTAAGCACACACAGCAAATATGTATAAGCCTTATATACAGTGCTCATACATCAGCCTCATGTGCGTAGACATTCTATTCGTCTGATGCAAATATGCGTGCACACTATATATGCATGAGCCCCAAGCTCGCACACAGTTGGTACAAATTAGCACTCACCAGAGAGTGTATACAAAAAAAGCACAGTAACTTTCTATAACCACCTTGCACGTAATGTTGTAGATAAGTTCCGGTGGTCATGGTGATAGGGGACAGGCAGACTCCATTTGGGGCTCCGGACATATAATCTGACGGGTCAGTGTGAGACCCGAACTAGGAACTAGCAGGGGATAGGATGAGAGATGATCAGGTGTAGCCACACCTATCGCACCGATAACTACACCCAAAAACAAAACACAACATGTCCACCTCGTATTGTTGTCTGGCTATAACCACGCTCTCCCTCATAGAGCTCCACCAGTTTCCCTGCAGATTACGCCCTACGGTACAAGTGACCATGCCCATTTGTTGGAGTTTTCTGCCTTCAAGCTCTCTCAGCTACACACACACACACACTGTAGTTAAAAAAGAAAAAAAGTCATTTTCGGTTTCGTTTCGGTTTTCGGTCAGGGGTATCCTGAATTTTCGGTATCGGTTTTGGTCCAGAATTTTTATTTTGTTGCATCCCTAATTTTTATTATTACAAAAATGCTTGTAATATTGTGTTCTACCGCTTAAGGTCTGCAGAGCAGTAATGCACTACCGCTCCTGAGATGGAAACAGCTGGTGATGAACACTTTGGTATATAGAGCTCCAGTATTGGGTGATTGTCCTCATATTGTGGGATTATCATGGTTTGGGAACTTTGTCCTATTACCCAAACTTTTGACCAATCATTCATTTGTTTATTCTGTTTCGTCCAATAATGTATTTGCTGTTCGTATATCAACAACTCAATGAATCATCTGAAGCCCAAATAGACATCTCTACTCTTCACCAATCTTTTTCAGCCTTTCGTTATTGTTTTTTGTAAATATTTCTGATTGAAAGATACTTGCGTGTCTGTTTTATTATGGTAAAGTAGTCTTGCTGGATACAATGAAAGTTGTCTTTAGGGCTTGGCGTTCTGGGGTGTGGTCGGTATTCTGCACTAAGGACTCTTTTATCTGTGAAGTATCTAGTCTTGTAGTATCTTGTGGTCTTGTCCATCTGTTTCAAAGCAATTAAAGTTGTCTCTTATTTCTTTTATTTCTCTTTAAAGGCCACTAAATACAGTAGAAAAACATAATTAACAAGTTCATAATAAAAAGATAATGCAATAGCACTTACTCTGAATTTCAAATAAGTATTAGATTTTTCTGACAAATGTATCCCTCCCTATTTCCGGCCCTCTGTATCATGTGACAACCATCAGCCAATTACAGACTAGCATACGTATACACTGTGAACATGTGCATACACTCAGTAGCAACTGGTGCCTCAGAAAGTGTACATATAAAAAGACTATGCACAATTTGATAATAGAAGTAAATTGGAAAGTCTCTTAAAACTGCATGCAGTATCTGAATCATGACAGAGTAAATTTGACTTTTGTTTCACTTTAACTGTTTTAAAGTCTCCTTTTGTGCATGCGTTAGAATTGACGGTCTAATAAAATGATTTATAGAAATATTAATAAAAACAGTTAAGGGTTAAAAGCTATATGGTGTATGACAAGGTGTTTGACTGGAAAGGGCTATAATGTATATACTAAATAGTGTGAGTTTTTAATGGATATAAAAAGTCTACACACCCCTGTTAAAATGTCAGGTTTCTGTGATGTAAAAAAATGAGACAAAGATAAATCATTTCAGAACTTTTTCCACCTTTAATGCGACCTATAAACTACACAACTCAATTGAAAAACAAACTGAAATCTTTTAGGTAAAGGGAAATAAAAATAAAAAAATAAAATAATATGATTGCATAAGTGTGAACACCCTTTTATAACGGGGGATGTAGCTGTGTTCAGAATTAAGCAATCACATTCAAAATCATGTTAAATAGGAGTCAGTACACACCTGTCATCATTTAAAGTGCCTCTTATTAACCCCAAATAAAGTTCAGCTGTTCTAGTAGGTCTTTCCTGACATTTTGTTAGTCGCATCCTACAGCAAAAGCCATGGTCCGCAGAGAGCTTCTAAAGCATCAGAGGGATCTCATTGTTAAATGGTATCAGTCACGAGAAGGGTACAAAAGAATTTCCAAGGCATTAGATATACCATGGAACACAGTGAAGACAGTCATCATCAAGTGAAGAAAATATGGTGCAACAGTGACATTACCAAGAACTGGATGTCCCTCCAAATTTGATGAAAAAATGAGAAGAAAACTGGTCTGGGAGGCTACCAAGAGGCCTACAGCAACATTAAAGGAGTTGCAGGAATATCTGGCAAGTATTGGCTGTGTGGTACATGTGACAACAATCGTCCTTATTCTTCATATGTCTGGGCTATGGGGTAGAGTGGCAAGACGGAAGCCTTTTCTTACAAAAAAAAACATCCAAGCCCGGCTAAATTTTGCAAAAACACATCTGAAGTTTCCCAAAAGCATGTTGCAAAAGGTGTTCTGGTCTGATTAAACCAAAGTTGAACTTTTTGGCCATAATTCCAAAAGATAAGTTTGACGCAAAAACAACATTGCATATCACCAAAAGAACACCATACCCACAGTGAAGCATGGTGGTGTCAGCATCTTGCTTTGGGGCTGTTTTTCTTCAGCTGGAACTGGGGCCTTAGTCAAGGTAGAGGGAATAATGAGCAGTTCCAAATACCAGACAATATTGGCACAAAACCTTCAGGCTTCTGCTAGAAAGCTGAACATGAAGAGGAACTTCATCTTTCAGCATGACAACGACCCAAAGCATACATTCAAATCAACAAAGGAATGGCTTCGTCAGAAGAAGATTAAAGTTTTGGGATGGCCCAGCCAGAGCCCAGACCTGAATCCAATTCAAAATCTGTGGGGTGATCTGAAGAGGGCTGTGCACATTCTGACAGATTTAGAGTGTTTTTGCAAAGAAGAGTGGGCAAATCTTGCCAAGTCAAGATGTGCCATGCTGAAAAACTAATACCCAAAAAGACTGAGTGATGTAATAAAATCAAAAGGTGCTTGAATATAGTATTAGTTTAAGGGTGTTCACACTTATGCAACCATATTATTTTAGTTTTTTATTTTTATTTCCCTTTACCTAAAAGATTTCAGTTTGTTTTTTAATTGAGTTGTGCAGTTTATAGGTCACATTAAAGGTGGAAAAAGTTCTGAAATTATTTATCTTTGTCTCATTTTTTTACATCAAAGAAACCTGACATTTTAACAGGGGTGTGTAGACTTATTATATCCACTATACATATACACACATTCATACACAAATATATATATTTTGGAGCCCTTTCCATTCAAATACATGAAAAAAGAAAAATAATTTTATTGAATATTAATATAAACTATGTTTTTTCAGGGCCGTCTTTAAAGTGGGGCAAAAGGGGCAGCTTCCCCTGGCCCAGTCTTTATTTTGGGGCCCAAAGCAGCTGCCCCTTGAGCCCACTCAGCAGGGGCAGACTGTGTTTCTCAGATCTAAACTGTAAAATGAGATGCTGGCGCTGGCTGCTAGCCTGCTATGAAACTATTGATCTGGCTGGTGGTAGGAGGAACAGGGGCCTCATGTGACACAGTCTGCATGTGACACAGTCTCCCACTTGGCACTGCCACTCACTGCCGGAGCCCTAAAACTCACTCATCACTTCCACCCAGAGTGAGTTCCTCCCAGTCCCAAAATCCTATGCACGCAGCCACGGTCGCGGGAAGAGTGAGAGAGGGAAGCAGCGGACTGAGCGAGCTGAGGGACTCGGGAGGCAAGCAGTAGGCTAGCACTGCAGTCTGCAGCAATAAGGGTAGGCTGGTCAGTGGTCACGGTCTGTGCATGGGCTGGCTGCATACAAATTAAAGGATCCCAAGCAGCATGCAGATGCCAAGATGGAGCTTTATCTCAATCAACCACAAGTAAAACAGTTACCTACCATGACCTGAGAAATATCTGGGCTGGCCTAGGCGTGACACAGCTAGACACCTTGCCTTGTGTATGCCTGGATCCGAAGGTTGATAGAGAGAGTAGAGGTGTTAAACTGATTTTCAAGCACATGGGTAAAGTTGTCGTTAGCCTCTTACTTCTCTCTTTCACGGTGAGACCTACAACTGCTCAGGAGGAGATTTCCCCCATATGGCTCTCCCAGTTTTCATTCCCCTGGGTCTACAATGATAGGCAGAACTGGCATGGGCTAAGGGTAACACTGAAGGCCTATATTTATTCAATCTTCTTTCCAGAATCTCAAAATAATAACCCATTGCTTTGCATGAATTGCATGAATAATTTTGGATTCCTATCATCACCTCTGTGGAGCAATTTTGTTTTTTAAGCCTGAGTTTACATTTCTCAATGTTTAGAGTTAAGAGCGCTGTTTTTAGTTATGTCCATACCATGTTTAATAATGGGTGCTAAGAGACTTCTGTTTACATATGGTTAATTTGCAGTGGAAAATATTTGTATTGTTTCAGAGGCTGCTGTTATACCTTCTGATCTACGTGTTTGCAAGTATAATAGATACAGTGGGGCAAAAAAGTATTTAGTCAGCCACCAATTGTGCAAGTTCTCCCACTTAAGAAGATGAGAGAGGCCTGTAATTTTCATCATAGGTATACCTCAACTATGAGAGACAAAATGTGGAAACAAATCCAGACAATCACATTGTCTGATTTGGAAATAATTTATTTGCATATTATGGTGGAAAATAAGTATTTGGTCACCTACAAACAAACAAGAGTTCTGGCTCTCACAGACCTATATCTTCTTTTTTAAGAGGCTCCTCTGTCCTCCACTCATTACCTGTATTAATGGCACCTGTTTGAACTTTTATCAGTATAAAAGACACCTGTCCACAACCTCAAACAGTCACACTCCAAACTCCACTATGGTGAAGACCAAAGAGCTGTCAAAGGACACCAGAAACAAAATTGTAGACCTGCACCAGGCTGGGAAGACTGAATCTGCAATAGGCAAGCAGCTTGGTGTGAAGAAATTAACTGTGGGAGCAATAATTAGAAAATGGAAGACATACAAAACCACTGATAAGCTCCCTCGATCTGGGGCTCCACGCAAGATCTCACCCCGTGGGGTCAAAATGATCACAAGAACGGTGAGCAAACATCCCAGAACCACATGGGGGGACCTAGTGAATGACCTGCAGAGAGCTGGGACCAATGTAACAAAGGCTACCATCAGTAACACACTACACCGCCAGGGACTCAGATCCTGCAGTGCCAGGCGTGTCCCCCTGCTTTAGCCAGTACATGTCCGGGCCCATCTGAAGTATGCTAGAGAGCATTTGGATGATTCAGAAGCGGATTGGGAGAATGTCAGATGGTCAGATGAAACCAAAATAGAACTGTTTGGTAGAAACACAACTCGTCGTGTTTAGAGGAGAGAGAATGCTGAGTTGCAACCAAAGAACACCATACCTACTGTGAAGCATGGGGGTGGCAACATCATGCTTTGGGGCTGTTTCTCTGGATGACTGATCCGTGTACATGAAAGAATTAATGGGGCCATGTATCGTGAGATTTTGAGTGCAAACCTAGTTCCATCAGCAAGGGCATTGAAGATGAAACGTGGCTGGGTCTTTCAGCATGACAATGATCCCAAACACACCGCCCAGGCAACGAAGGAGTGGCTTTGTAAGAAGCATTTCAAGGTCCTGGAGTGGCCTAGCCAGTCTCCAGATCTCAACCCCATAGAAAACCTTTGGAGGGAGTTGAAAGTCCGTGTTGCCCAGCGACAGCCCCAAAACATCACTGCTCTAGAGGAGATCTGCATGCAGGAATGGGCCAACATACCAGCAACAGTGTGTGACAACCTTGTGAAGACTTACAGAAAATGTTTGACCTCTGTCATTGCCAACAAAGGATATATAACAAAGTATTGAGATGAACTTTTGATATTGACCAAATACTTATTTTCCACCATAATTTGCAAATAAATTATTTCCAAATCAGACAATGTGATTGTCTGGATTTGTTTCCACATTTTGTCTCTCATAGTTGAGGTATACCTATGATGAATATTACAGGCCGCTCTCATCTTTTTACATTATATTACATTCCTTATGTAAAGATATTTTAACAGTTATTCCTCAGCTTTACCATCATTCATGAAAGAGTCATCATATCTTATTAGTTTGTTGCACTCTCTGTATATATTAGAGGGAGCATAAGCTTTATAGAGACTTGTCTATTTACCTGCTCTAAAAAGGTTTTGTTTTGTGGATATGGTGGATCCTTTCATTTGTTCCCTCTCACACATCACAATCCAATTAGTTAAACATATTATAAATGTCAAATCTGCAGAACTTAAAAAAAAAGTCAATTTCGATGAATTGGTGCCCGGTTATTAATAATCCTTTGGATTTTACAAAACCTTCAGAAATTATATACTTTTTTTAAATATTATTTATAATTGAAATGTTGCAACTTCACAATCCAAAATGTTATAATCAAATCATTGCAGCTGTACAGTGGATGTGGTGGACCCTTTAATTTGTATGCAGCCAGCACATGCACAGTAGGGATGGGCGAATGTTTTTAAAAATTCCAAATTAAAAACTAATTTTGATACATTAGTTCGTTCGAATCGAATTTCAAATGTTTTATATAACATTCTAACATTCTATCTTCTAATTTTCCTTTTCAAATTTTTCAATAAAATTAGAAAATATTTGTTAGAATAATAGATGTTTAGCTAAGTATTCATTCAATTTCGAAATGTAACATTCAAATTCAAAATAGTATTTCTAGTCTACAACTGTGTTTAATAAATGTAATATTCGAATACAAATGCTACATTCAAATTCGATTGTCACATTCGAATTCAAAATAGTATTTCTAGTCTACAACTGTGTTTTATAAATGTAATATTCAAATTTGAATGTGACATTTGAATGTGACATTCGAATTCGAAATGGTATTTCTAGTCTACAAGTCTACAACTGTGTTTTATAAATGTAATATTCAAATTCAAAAGTGACATTCGAAAACTGTTAATAACATTCGATAATAGAATTTTTAAGAATATTCGTTCTTATCAACATTCTATTATCTAAATCGAATTTCAACAATAACATTCATTCTAACATTCTAATTTGAATATAAACACATTCGCCCATCCCTATTTTAATAATAGCATTGGATATTAGCCAAATAGCTTTAAAAAGGTTTTGTTTTGTGGATGTGGTGGATCCCTTAATTTGTATGCAGCCAGCCCATGCACACAAGTATGGTTGACAGAGCATGTCTCTTTACAGTCACTAGAAATAAGACCCAACCCAAGTCTGACTTTTTACAAAATTTCCTCCTTTTTTAATGTACACATTATAGCCTAGTTGTATTAAAATATAAAAAAATCTTTTTTGGGATGTTGGTGTGGAATGTGAAATTGCATGGGGGGGGGTGGGGGGCAACAAAATGTTTGCCCTGGACTCCATCAATATTAAAGATGGCCCTGTGTTTTTTACTGTAAATATTTTACATTACAATGTTTTTCTCTTAGAAGAAAAATGTTCATTGTATTTCTAAACATTTATTTGTATATATCTGTGTATATATATATATATATATATATATATATATATATATATATATATATATATATATATATATATACAGTATATATATACTTGTATATATTCATATAGGTAGATATCTATTAAAAAACATATTATCAGTAGCGGACCTACTCAACAGAGGATCCTGGTGCAAGATTTTTTTTAAAGCCCCCCAAAGGTAACTCATTAGTAAGCAATAGTAATACTCATGCTGCCATGTGTAATAATTTTGTAGATATCATAGATAGATAGATAGATAGATAGATAGATAGATAGATAGACAGACAGTAATACACTATTTATTGTAGCCCCTAAGTAATGGCAGCTAGTCACAAGATAAAATATCCTCTCATGCATATCAGTAAAACCAAACTCCCATAAAAGCAACTTACCATATACAGTCAAAGGCTAAACCGCCTGGTTACCAGTACTTCTCTCTCCGTTATCCAGAGTCTCAGTCCATAATAGGACTGATTCATTCTTGAGAATTTTTAACCATTTTTGGTTAGTAAAAGCCCTGAGACTTTAGGGAAAAGTAGACTAAAATGCAAGCTCCTTTGAAGTGGAATTAAACGCACGTCGAGTTGTGAATAACCTTTATGTCTCAGTGAGGCTACCGTACCTGTAGTGCTGTGCATGAAGACTTAAAGCCAAGGGACTGTTTACTTGCGTTTCAATCTACATTTTCCCTACAGTCTCAGGTCTTTTACTAGCCGAAAATGGTTAAAAATTCTCAAGAACAAATCAATCCTATTATGGACTGAGACTCTGGATAACAGAGAGAGAAGTACCGGTAACCAGCTGATTCAGTCTTTGACTGTATATGGGACTTTGCTTTTATGGAAGTTTGGTTTTACTGATATGCATGAGAGGATATTTTATATTGTAAGTAGCTTCCATATTAGGGGCTACAATAAATAGTTTTATACTGCACTTGATGCGTTTTCGTTTTGCGCTCTTCTCTTTCTTTTACTTAGAATTTCACATGGATTGTTTCTGGAGCATTTAGACGAAGGAGCTGTATTTTCTGCCAGTTGGTGGGAGTACCATATCTCTAAATGCTGGAAAATTTATTTTTGATTGCAAGAAGATACAAGTTTAATAGTATAGCTGCCTGAGTGAAGTATACATACATACAAATTAGATCTGAGTGGAACTCTTATATTTGGATAATTTGGTATTTGTATATATTTAAATTTGTATCACCTGTCGCACTTTTTTCTGAATTTGATCTCTAGAGGGCAGTAGTGCTGCATGTAATCCTATTTTAGATAGATAGACAGACAGATAGACATACCTGCAACCCACTCTAATAAAAGGCTTCCTTACATTACCCATTTCTGCACATGCCTATGTATAGACTGAATGCTATGTGCCCCCCCAGCATATAGGCCGTGGTGCCACTGCACCTGCTGCACCAATGGTAGTTCTGCCCCTGCATATTATATATATATATATATATATATATATATATATATATATATTTATAAAAACATTTTATCCAATGTGAAGAACATAGGAATGTAAAATATTTATTACTCACTTTGGGTTAGCGATGTAGGTCTAACGTGGTGTCGGGTTAGCGTGTGAGCGATAGGTTGTTTTTTTTTAAGTTGCACTCTCCATTGAAGTCTACGGGGAGAATAATTGAACGCAGTCGCGATATCTGAAGTCCTACAGATAGTGCATCAGGTTTCACTTGCTCGCTAACTTTTACTTTTAACTTGTATTACACGCTATATCCTGCGGGCGTTACAAATTTACTTTCAGCTGTATTATCGCTCAAGCGTGAGTGCTAAATACCGCTCCACTTGTAATCTGGCCCAGAATATTTTAACTCAGAGTAACTGCAACCCTTTTTGTTTTTTTCTGTTTGATGGAAATGAAAATGAAGTGTATTCTGCACATTCTTATCAGAGCTGCCTTTCAGCTGTTCTCTCGAGAGTATTGCTGTAGTCTTGGGAGCTGACATTGTATTAAAACTTTTATTTATAGGAGGTTTTATATTTTCTAATTGCTTTTTAATTCGGGAAGCAAGTTATTCATATTGTGTCCCAGAGGACAGGAAAGAAAACGTGCAGTAAGCAGATGTAAGAAGTGTGCAATTGAGAATAGTAAGAACAGACGTACGCAGCCTGCATCCAATTTGTGCTTGTGAGTTTTGGCATCAAGTTGCCCAAGGAAGCTGTGAGTCTCTGTAATCTGCATAGATGCCACTTTGAAGCTTGTGTAACTAGAACTGTGAATCTCTTCCAGGGCTTTAGTTTAGAGTGGTGTGTCGCAATCCTTGTCAGTAACAGTCACAGCAATGTCAGTCGAGAGGGGTAAATGGGAGGTTGGTGACCCAATAATGTAGTTGCTGGCAATCTGTATTTTATTATTTAGCATATAAAGATACATTTTTGTTTGAAGAAATTCTATAATTCATTTTCCCTGTGTTTTATATGTTTTATATGCTAAATAGTGCTAAATAGTGATGTCATAAGACCCCTCTGCTATCTAGCTGCAGCAGTGTATGTATTATGGCTAAGGAGATAAATAAGTGGCAAAGGAACAGAAAAATTAAATAAAGCAGAGAAAACAAAAAGAGGATTTTTTTACCCAGTAGGCTGTAAAATGGACATAAAAAAAAAATCATAATTCATATAAACCTATATTACGAGTTTTGCGAAACTAACAACAAAAAAGTTGAGTTATTTCACTCTCCATAGCGCTGCCATTACGAGTTACTGAAAAGCCTCCTTGTGCGTGCGTTATGGTGTCACTTTTTCAAGAGGAATGTTGGATACCAGAAGAAACGCGTTGAGGTTAACGTGTTTCTCCTCTGATGCAAGCCTGAAATTAGCCGTCCTGCTGGTGGTGAAGTATAGAAGTATTAACGGCTTCTTGCAATGTCACACACTGCTTGTTTTGATTTTAAATCTTGTTTGTATGTTTTTTGTATTTGCGCTAAATTGAGTGCCTAGTAAAAAATGTTACTCTTAGAGAGGCTTTTTTGCGCTCTTGTCTTTTTCTATTTTCTCAGTATCTAATTGGGAGGGAGTCAACAGAGATCCTCCGGTAACATAGAGCAGCATTATCACACGCCTGCATATACTACGGCGTTGAGGACATGACCATTCCTATTTGTGGAATTAACAAGCCCAATTTTTAACTCTCCATCTGTCTGTGGTTGTAAACCGGGACACACACTTCATCCTAAGGTCGGTGTCTACATTTTGATCCTAAGAGACTATCAGAACTCTCCTGCCCTTTGGACGCAGGTGTTTAGGTCTCTGACTTTATGTATCTTTCATCATATCTGGACTGTGTGTAGTATTTTAGTATATTTGATTTAACTACACATGCCCATTTAAATCAACTACGATACCTTGTTTATGGTATAGGGAAGCGCTTATGTTTTTTCTATCTTTTTGGCATTTGTATGAGCATTGCCCTTAAAAGGGCATTTAGCCCTAATCTAAAAAAAAACACCCAAAAAAATGGAAAAAAAACCCTAACACTAACCCCAGAATATCTACTCATGGTTCCTGAAGTCCGGACATCCATCTTCATCCAGGCGGTGAGAAGTCTACATCCAGGTGGCGACACCTTCATCCATCCCGGCGGCACGGAGCCATCCTAGAAGCCGATTCCATCCTGCGTGGAGCATCCTCTTCATACGTTCACGCCATACACTGAAGTTGAATGCAAGGTAGCCGTTTCAAAATGGCGCATCTTTCATTCCTATTGGCTGATTTGATTTTTCAAATTCTAAACAGCCAATAGGATGAGAGCTACTGAAAACCTATTGGCTGTTCAACAGCCAATTGGATTTCAGAAGCTCAGGAACCATGAGTAGATATTCTGCGGTTAGTGTTAGGTATTATTTTTCATTTTTTGGGGTGTTTTTTATTTTTAGATTAGGGCTTTGGGCTTTTGTAAAAGAGCTAAATGCCCTTTTTTTGCTTTTGGGTAGCTTAGGGGTTTTTTTTTAGTTTGGTTTTTTATTTTGGGGGGTTGGTTGGGTGGTGGGTTTCACTGTTAGGGGGACTTTGTATTTTGTTACAGGTAAAAGAGATGTTGAACTTAGTACAATGCCCTACAAAATGCAATTTTAAGGGATATTGGTAGTTTATTGTAGGCTAGGTGTTTTTATTTTTTTTGGGGGGGTTTGCTGTAATGGCCATTTTTCAGCGCTTAAAGCCGTACCGCAACATTTGTAATCTAGCTGATAGTGCAAACAATGTCAAAAAGAATTTTCAATGTACTTCTATTGTTTTGTGTTTTAATTCTACTTGCTATCTGAATCATGAAAGTTTCATTTTAATTACCATGTTGAAAGGGGAGAGGCATGATTAAGTGCGACCAGAAATACAGAGTCTTTATGGTGGCTGGTTCCTTGGGTCTGAGAATGTATGATAGGTGGTTCCATAGGGGAGGGGCTATGTGTTTAAGGGTGTCATAAAAAGAGGAAGCTCAGCTGGTCAGGGGGTATGGTTCACTTGGGGTAAAGGGACATAAAATTATTTTAAAATGCAAATTAGTTATTTTCAAATTCACCTAAAAATACTTTTAAAATATGCAATAATTACTCAAAATGTTCCTGAGAAAATGTATTATTTTAATGTCATTTTATAATGCAAGTGAAAAGGCAATATTTTAATATGCTACAAAATATTGTCTGCTGATACAAAATAAAGTTTTGAAGCTCACATGAAGCTAAGGATTGTATATAACTCATCCCTAGAGAGTTACTGGCTGAAAATAACACCTCCCACAGTTGTACTAATTTGCAGAGACACAACACACTCACGGTTTATTTATTTATTTTTGGTCACACAGGAACATCCATTATAAAAAAGATGTCATTGATTTTGAAATACCCTGTTTTAGATGGAACAAAGAAAATAATAATGTCCCTTCGCTGAGCTAATTCTCTTCTTACAATAAACCATCACTCATACCTTCCTGTTCCGTTCATTTTCTTTTAACATATTCCTCCCCTGCACTTCCCTACTAGAGCCTGTATTGTGAATAGAAAACTTACATTAAAGAGGCCCTGAACATATTCAGCCTGCTCTATTGCTGCTGACCTGCACTGTAAGGGCTCCATTTATCAAATGGTGAGCAGACATCACTGCAGGTTATCATTGCTCAAACATTTTACCAGAAATTCTTGTGTAATGCCGCCCCCCTGCTTGCTGGCAGTCAATCCGCTGCTAGAAGGGCTGTCAATGACCACACATCTAGGCATAACTAAATGATTACATTAAATAAATAAAACACGGACACAAACCATGGGTGAAAAAGGCCACAGCCCGCATTTATTAAAATTAAATGAAGATCAAAACTTTATTCAAATACACCAACTTCATTTAAAGGTGCTTGCCCTAAAAAAAAAGACATGCCTTCCACTGGCTCTCAGCCAGGCATGCCCCCAGCTAAAATCTCTCCCCATATCTGAGGAGGTACCCACAATAATATTCCACTTTTTAGGCTAGCACCCCACAACAGCTGCGACAACCACATCAAAAGGGGAGGGAGGGACGCTTCTTTGCAGGTCTTCTCCACACGATGACGAACTGGAAAGTGAGCAACGGCTCACGAAGACACGCCCATCTGCGCCTCGAGTGAGGTCACTGGCCCCTCCTCTCACAGGCACTCGACGGGGCCGCATTGACCACACATCTAGGCATAACTAAATGATTACATTAAATAAATAAAACACGGACACAAACCATGGGTGAAAAAGGCCGCAGCCCGCATTTATTAAAATTAAATGAAGATCAAAACTTTATTCAAATACACCAACTTCATTTAAAGGTGCTTGCCCTAAACAAAAAGAGATTCCTTCCACTGGCTCTCAGCCAGGCATGCCCCCAGCTAAAATCTCTCCCCATATCTGAGGAGGTACCCACAATAATATTCCACTTTTTAGGCTAGCACCCCGCCACTGCACGAATTACAGTCGTGCACTAACCCACAGGGCTAAGGCCTTTTTCACACCTTCGCTTAAATTAAAATTAAACAAATAAAGCCTAATCTCATTAAGGTGAACACCATCTTTTAAAAAGAAACATCTGCCCGTTTCACCTTCAAACTCTACATGACGAATTGCACAACCACCCGATTTTGCAACGAAACTGGAAATAGTCCTATTAACTTTCTTTCTGGAGCAGTCCAATTTCCTAACATCCCAGGCTGATCTCCAGCAAAGTCTGCATTATATGTCAGACCAAACCACTGTGATATGAGGAAATAATTCCTTTAATCTAATGATGTCCCACTTAATCATATCTATTAACTTTTTCTGGGACATAAAACCAAGATCATTGCCCCCCGCATGAATGACAATAATATCAGGAGGGTGGAAAAGCCTAGCCCAATTAATAGCATGTCCCACCAATTGATCCCACCTCAAACCCCTAATGCCAAACCATTTAATAAAAACATTCTCAAATGAGCAACAAAGTTGGGACCCCGCAACTTTACATGAAGCAGCTTTCCTCGCCCAGTAAATATAGGAGTGCCCAACGATCCAACAATGCGGGGGACCTGCTGAAACAGAAAACTATCACACTAAATCTGGCCTGACATATAACTTGAAGCAACCAGACTTCCACCTTCCAATCCTTTTCACCACACCTTCATTCAAACCCAAAATACTCGCATCCGTAGCTGCCCCAATCCTAAAGGAATGGCATCCAAAATCCCTACTATCGACTCCAATCTCCACTAACGCTTTCTTCAACACCGCTTCAAACTGAAAACGAGATAAACATGACCCATCTTCGTGGATTAACAAATCCCTACCCTTTAAACAACTTCTCAAATTCAAAAATTCCTGAACTGCCGTAACTGGGCAGCACACCCCACCAATCTGTTTCAGGCTAACCCAACAACCCCTACCTTCTTGATCAGTCTTCGATATCTTTAGCCATAACAAAACCTCTTGCGAATTCAACACAATATCATTCAAATCAAAACCACCTAGACTCCAACGATTCGCGGAAACCAATTCAGATACCCTAAAAGCTCCAAAATATACTAATAAAAAAGCTACTTTAAATAATGATACTTCAAAACAAGAAAAACAAACTTTATGTAAAACTAAAACCAATCTTTCTAATAATGAAAAATTCAAAGGACGCCTCTTATCCAAAACTACTCTCTTCCTTAACAAGCCTCTCACTGCCATACGAATAAAAAATATTTTAGACAAATCCTCCCAACCTAACATTTTAAACAGGAAGGATAAAGCCGACATGTTACTCTTTATCAATGATTTAGAGAATTTTTTAACTCCCCACACCTCGATCCAATCCAAAAGCAAACTCACTTCGTCCACATGCTTATCATTCTCAACAAGTTTATTGAGCCACTGGACCCAAACAGCCACATACGCATTCCAAGTTCTAGGAGCTAAAGCTCCCCTCACCATATTCAAAACTCTAGAAAATTCAGGTACCACATTTCCTCCGGGCACGTAGCCCCCACAGTGTCTGCATCCGGAACTGCTTCTCGAAACCTCTGCCACTGAAAACGAGAAAGAGCATCAGCCCCAATATTCTCCTTTCCAGGAACATGAACAGCTCTAAAGTACACATTATGTTTCAGACATTTGAAAACAAACATTCTAATCAAACCAATAACAGGCTTTGAACTAGAAGATAAACGGTTGATGGCAAAAACTACACCCATATTATCTGAATAAAAGATCACTTTTTTGTTTTCAAAATCATGACCCCAAATCTTCAAAGCAACCACTAAAGGGAATAACTCCAAAAAGACCAGGTTTCTAGTCAAGCCAGCTGCCGCCCAAACACCGGGCCAAGCACCAGAACACCATTTATTGCCAAACAAGGCACCAAAACCATGTGCACCAGAAGCATCTGTAAATAAATGCAATTCACTATTCGCCACTTCTGCAGACTGAATCAAGGAATTACCATTGAAGTCCTTTAAAAAAGCTTTCCAAACACGCAAGTCCTCCTTAACCTGAGCAGACAAGCGGATCCTAAAATGAGGAACCTTAACCCCCACTGTTGATAAAGACAATCTCCTGCAAAAAATCCTACCAACCGGGATAATCTTGCAAGCAAAATTTAACTTGCCAACTAAAGATTAAATCTCCCTCAAAGAAAGCTTCTTTCTCCTAAGAGCAGAATGAACCGAAATTAACAAATCCTTAACCTTGTCTTCAGGAAGCCTGCATTCCATCAAAACTGTATCAATACAGATACCCAGAAAACTAATAACCGAAGAAGGCCCTTCGGTTTTTTCCGATGCAATAGGGATACCAAAGTCCCCCGCCATAGCCAAAAAAGAATCCATAAGAACCTGACACGAATTCTGTCCAGACGGACCTACAAAAAGGAAATCGTCCAAATAATGGATAACTGATGACAACCCAGAAATCTGTTTTACCACCCATTCCAGGAAAGATTTAAATTTTTCAAATAAGGAACAAGCAATGGAACAACCCATAGGTAAACACAAGTCCACAAAATAAGAACCATCCACAAAACAGCCCAATAAATGATGGCACGATGGGTGCACCGGCAACAACCTAAAAGCAGATTCAATATTGACTTTAGCCAAGAATGCGTTAGCACCCGCCTCCCTAACCAGAAACAAAGCTTTATCGAAGGAAGCATACCTAACCATAGAAAGTTCGGGTTCAATACCATCATTGACCGAAAAACCTTTCGGAAAAGACAAATGGTGTATCAGCCTAAATTGATTCGGTACCTTTTTAGGAACGACACCCAAGGGGGACACCTTTAGATTATCAAAAGGAGGAGCAGAAAATGGACCTACCATTCTACCCAAAGAAACCTCTTTCCAAATTTTTTGCAACACCACCTCAGGGAAATCCCTAGCAGACTTAAGATTACTGGCAAAAACAGGCTCAATACCTTTGACAAATGGAATAAGGAAGCCAACATTGAAACCATTGAACAGAATCTCCGCCTCAGAAGCCATACCCCTTCTCCTACCGTACAACCTTAACCACGGCTCCATCTTTTCTACTTTCACCGGAGTCTTGGCTTTGAATGACACTATCGGCCTTAGATGAAGACTTGGCCCTCTTGAAGCACTTAACACTGGAATGAATTCCTCTGCAAAAGGAACATTCGTGCTTGTACTTGCAAGCCGCTCCAAACTTACACACCCTTTCATTGAACTGAAAACAGAGACCTTTCCTAAAGGCCACTGCAGATGAAGCTGTCGAGGAAGCGCTTGAGACCCCTCCCGAACCCCGAAAGGGCTTAACAGATCTCAACGGAGTCATAAGCTCCAACCAAATGCCCATATCCCTATCATCCCAAAGCATTTCCGGCCGAACCGCCAAATGCTGGCGGAACTGCTCATCATACTTCCACCAAGCTAAACCACCATAAGTACGACAAGCACTTGCTATTTCGTCCAAGTAACAAAATAGAGAAGAACACAATTCAGGGTTCTTCTCACCAATAACACTAGCTAAAATACAAAATGCTCTAGACCAGTTAGACAAAGTTTTAGGAATCTTCCTAAACCTTCTTCTCCGTTCGTCATCCTCCTTCTTACCCGACTCACTTTTATTATCCTCCTTGTTGTCAAAACTTTGATCCACAGGAAGAAGAGAAAAAATTTCAACAAACAAACTTTTTTCTTTAATATCTTTAGAGAGATGAATACCCAAAGGGCCTACTGAACACAAACAAGGACGCTTCAAGGCTTGATCAGATACTCTAACCTGACTCACCACCGAAGGAGCACCAGATGGTACAAAAACCGCCTGATCCAAGAGACTTCCACTAGAAGTCACATTCTGCGCAACACAGGCACCAACGGGCCCCGAGGGAACACTGACAATAGCCTGAGAACTGTTCACGACACTAGCATTAGACTGAGAGCTGCTCTCTAGCTTAGAAACTAAATCCTTCAAACCTCTCAGTAAAACTTCACACCTGTCATCAGACGCACTCACACTCAACACCGGCAACTTGCTACTACTCACACCTGTATTACGTGAAGTTCTAGATAACCCTCTGGATGTACCTGTCTCCTTCCTTGCATCCAGGCGTAAAGATTCATTTCCATGCCTCGGAACCACTCTATCTCTGTGACTCCTTCTATCAGGAGATCTCCTATGCCTGACTCTCTCCCTTGACTGACTGTCTAGTGTACCCCAGACAGACGTTTCTGAATCCTGATTCTTTCTGACAGTAATAGGTCATCGGGATCTTACCCGACGCCGTGCAACTGGAATCCTGGACCTTCTTTCCTGATTCCTGCCTTCTCCTGAATTAACCTGTGACCGAGAGGATGCGTAATCCCTATTATCTACAATACTACCGCTAACATAATCATTAACATCCCTTTCACCCCTGACAAAACTATGTCTATCCCTGTTTACATTACCCTCAACTAAAGGAGAATTCCTGCCCACTGGACTACTAATTAACCCCCCAACTTTTTCTGGAACTAAAGCCTTAATTAACTGATTTAAAACATCAATACCCACTACCTGTTCCGTTGAAACTGGTCCTGAACAAGATGGTAACTGCTCCTCCTCATCACCAAAGTCGCTATACTGCTCCTCAATCCATAGAGAGTCGCCTTCTTCATGGCCTCTCCGACGAGCGCCGTCAGTCTGTCCAGCATTGCAGCACCTATCCTGAAAAACAGCTGGGGAAAAAGACACATTACCCTGCCTAACGGCAGCCCCCCTTAATTCTTTAAAACCCTGATTGATTCCACTATCCCCACTTCTGTTAAATTGATTACCACCCCTATTGTCATAATCCTGCTGAAACCCTATATCTAAACTAGCATCCTGAGCCACAGTGTGAGCAGGTCCAGCTAAATCAGTGCAGTGCTTCGTCTTCCTTACAGCTTTTTTACCAGACCCTTTAGTGCTGGGGTCTTAAAAATGTAATTCACGCCTAACCGCGTCAGCCCCTGGCCTAACTGTATCAGCCACTGGCCTATTTAACATCCTAGCCTCAGGCCTAGCGCCCGTTGAGCTCTTATTCCCTGCGTGTCCTGATAATTCTAAGTTGGCACCTTCATTGAGGGCCGTGATATCCAGACCTTGTGCTCCTATAGGCTCTGAGGCCGTAATACCCCTCCGGGAAGATGAGCCCTCAAGGCCTGTAATGGCCGTTACCTGGTCTCGAAAAGGCGCCAAATTCAAATATGACTCATCTTCAGAGTCTTCCTCAAAGGCCCCCATTGCCGCCTCATTTTCTTCTTGGCAACCAGGATACATCCCCACTTCACCTGCAAAAGAAATTATATTACCTTCTCCAGGCTCCGAAACCGGCAACCGTGACTCCTCCGGAATGCTGCGAATCCATTCCTGCTCCGCCGCTTGTTAACAGTTCCCGACTTGCTTGCGACGGTGCCGACCTGCACCGCCCGTTGCTCGGAACCGCCTCCAGCTGATGAAGTCCTCACCGCTCTCCTTCTTCTGCTACCGGAATCCTGTCTCTTCGCTCCCGACGGACTCAGCCTCTCAGGCGGGCGGGACCTGCGAACAGGCCTAGAATCTCCGCCACCCGCCGTCATCACTCCTCCGGAACCGACGGCCTCTTCAGGGACCAGTCTCCGCTGGATCCAGTCGACGCCCTTTGTCTTCAGCAGCTCTTGCACTGTTCCAAGAATTGATTGTAGATCCGCCATCGTAAGTATCAGAAAACCGGAGCGCTTCTATGAGGTAAGTACCAGGAACGCTTCTTTGCAGGTCTTCTCCACGCGATGACGAACTGGAAAGTGAGCAACGGCTCACGAAGACACGCCCATCTGCGCCTCGAGTGAGGTCACTGGCCCCTCCTCTCACAGGCGCTCGACGGGGCCGCATTTATCCTGATTGTGGGCCAGATTACAAGTGCAGCATTATTTTACGCGCCTGCTCAAGGGTTAACAGTGATAGAATTAAGCTTGCATTACAAGTTGAAAGTAAACAATTTTCACTCTTGCGTTAACCTGATCAGCGTAAAAAGCCTAACTTAGAATATTGTGCCTACTCCCCCAAATGGAGCAAAAAAGGGGAAAAACACTACTCGAACGCAAACCTGATCGCATATTCTCTAACCGACATGAAAATAAGATTATTTCACATTCCAATGTTCTTCGAATAGCAGAAAATGTTCTATTTATTAATAAATACATATTTTTACATATATCTGATGGTATTTTGGTACAATATATATCTATACCTATACTGTTCACAGTACAGGAATTTTGAAAAGACCAGAGAGTGCAAGTTTGTTTTGTTTTGTGTATATATATATATATATATATATATATATATATATATATATATATATATATACACACACACACATGATTATATATAGGTGTATATACTGTATGTGTGTGTGTATATATATATATATATATATATATATATATATTTATAAATACTTAGAACATATTATGGTACATGAAGAAAATTGGAATGTGAAATATTTGCAGTAAATACACAGTATAACACTTTATTAAGAATGAATATTGCGTAAATATGCTTTTTCATGTTTTCATCTACTGTTAAATAGCGTTAAATATGGCTATACTTGTAATCTGGCCCTTAAAGGGATAGGAAATTAAACTTGCATGATTCAGATAGAGAGTGTCATTTTAAGACACTTTTAAATTCACTTCTATTTTCAAATGTGCTTCGTTCTCTTAGTATCCCTTGTTAAAAAATGAATACGCACATATCATACACTAGTGGGAGCTGCTGCTAATTGCTGCCTGCACACATTTGTCTCTTGTGATTGGCTAAATAGATATTTTTAGCTTCCTGCCAGTAGTGCAATGCTGTCCCTTCAGCAATGGATAACAAGAGAATGAAGAAAATTTGATAATAGAATTAAATTGGAAAGTTGTTTAAAATTGTATGTTCTATCTGAATCATAAAAGAAAATGTTGGGGTTTACTATCCCTTTAATGTATAATAAAAATTGATTGCTAAACACCTGCATTTCCTCCCTGGACATATGGATTGTGCAGAATGAAGCTTTACGGGCAGGTGCCTCGCATCAAGGGAAGCTTTATGTCATCCACAACTAGTAGTATAACTGGAATCCCCTGGGCAGTCATGCATCGTGAGTGAAGATATGGTTTCTCTTGGTCATAGAGTTTACTGACCAAAAAAGATAAAGGATGCATTAACCACTCATTAAAAAGGTCGGTTATTGGATTTTGCTTTGGTCCTTGATAGTTCATAACCTTGTGGGTAGTAAAATGAACAATACTTTCCCCACCGAGGAGATCAGTTTCATCCTTAATCATTGCTCTGTGGGTTTTCTCTTTATGTGTCTCTTGCGGTGCACATCCATCTCAGGCTCTGCTGTGGCCTCTCTCACAATGCAGAACAAGGGATTTGTTAAGGCCTCACTCACTACAAAAGAACCATCTAGACAAGATATTTTGTATTGAGACACAAAGATACCTCACTCTAGTTGTGCCTGTGAAGGAATACGCTGCTATTTTAAGGAATAGGTGTTGGAAATAGCTTTAGATAGATTTGCCACACAAATGAGGAGACAATGTATTTAGTCATCAAGTAATTAAACATCTCTCTATATATAGATAATACATAACAGGGATTGGCAAATTAAAGGGACATTATACTAAGAATGTAATTTAATTATGCATATTTAAAAAACAAAACAAAATAAACTGTGCTAAAAATTTTTTATCATGTACATGAGAGAGCAGAATTATGCTGAAAATATATTTTGCTTGGATAAACTAATACTTCAGTATCAGTTGCATGATTTATAATGTTCACTTGCTGATAAGGACATTTCCAGTAGACAAAAGTACCCTAGAAATGCCAACTGATAGATGAAAGAAAGTAAACAAAATGACTACAATATCCCTTTTCATATAAATATGCATTTAATAAGAGAATATGCAGTCTGGAAACTAGGATTTCTTTACTTGAGCACACAGCATAGACATTTGTTGAATAAACAGACACTGCCACTCAATAAACAATGTCATTTTGCAAATAGAATAATAAAAAAATAAAAAATTAAAATATAAAAAAAGTAAACGCACAGGGAAGGTACAGGCAACACATTATCTTCCTGTAAAAATAAAAAAAAACATATCTCAGCATTGTTTTTAATTATCATAAGTGAAATTAAAGGAATCACCAGTTAATTTTATCATAGGATGACATTATGTTACATTTATATGACTGTCATACTGTCATGTACCTGTATTTAGTAGTAGGAGACACATGTAGTCAGATAGTAGGACATGCGCTTAGTCAGATAGTAGGACACACATGTAGTCAGATAACAGGACACATGTAGTCAGATAGTAAAACATGCATGTAGTCAGTAGGACATGCGTTTAGTCAAATAGTAGGATATGCTTTTATTCAGATAGTAGGGCACACATAGTCAGATAGTAGGACATGCATTTAGTCAGATAGTGGGACACACATGTAGTCAGATAGTAGGACATGTGTTTAGTCAGATAGTAGGACACACATGTAGTCAGATAGTAGGGCACGCAGATAATCAGACAGTAGGAGATGCATTTAGTCAGATAGTAGGACACAAATGTAGTCAGATAGTAGGACATGTGTTTAGTCAGATAGTAGGACACACATGTAGTCAGATAGTAGGACATGTGTTTAGTCAGATAGTAGGACACACATGTAGTCAGATAGTAGGGCATGCAGATAATCAGACAGTAGGACATGCATTTAGTCAGATAGTAGGACACACATGTAGTCAGATAGTAGGCCACACATGTAGTCAGATAACAGGACACACATGTAGTCAGATAGTAGGACACACATGTAGTCAGATAGTAGGCCACACATGTAGTCAGATAACAGGACACACATGTAGTCAGATAGTAGGACACACATGTAGTCAGATAGTAGGACACACATGTAGTCAGATAGTAGGACATGCGTTTAGTCAGATAGTAAGACACACGTGTAAGTCAGATAGTAGGACACACATGTAGTCAGATAGTAGGACACACATTTAGTCAGATAGTAGGACACACATGTAGTCAGATAGTAGGACACACATGTAGTCAGATAGTAGGACATGCATTTAGTCAGATAGTAGGACACACATGTAGTCAGATAACAGGACACACATGTAGTCAGATAGTATGAAACACATGTAGTCAGATAGTAGGACACACATGTAGTCAGATAGTAGGACACACATGTAGTCAGATAACAGGACACACATGTAGTCAGATAGTAGGACACGTGAATAATCAGATAGTAGGACACACATTTAGTCAAATGGTAGGATATGCATTCAGTCAGATAGTAGGACACACGTAGTCAGACAGTAGGACATGCAGATAATCAGACAGTAGGACATGCCAATAATCAGATAGTAGGACAAACATGTAGTCAGACAGTAGGACATACGGATAATCAGACAGTAGGACATGCAAATAATCAGATAGGACACACAGATAATCAGACAGTAGGACATGCAAATAATCAGATAGGACACACAGATAATCAGATAGTAGGACAAGCATGTAGTCAAATAGTAGGACACGCATTTAGTCAGATAGTAGGACACGCATTTAGTCAGATTGTAGGATATGCATGCAGTCAGATGGTAGGACAAACATATGATCAGACAGTAGGACACACATATGGTCATATGTAGGACATCCATGTAGTCAGATAGGACACACATGTATGATATTAGGACAGACATGTAGTCAGATAGTAGGACATACATGTAGTTAAAAAGTAGGACACGGTCCAAGATGACCGCTAAACTGGGAGCTCTGCAATTCAGAATTACAATCCGCCTGTGATCTGAATAATAAATAACCATCCAGCAAGTAATCATACTCCAGGACATAAAGGACACTTTGCTGAGTGGAATAATGTAAAAATATGTGTTCATAGAGCGACAGGACTTCCCAGACTGGACAGCTGTCTTTGGCGGCCTCTACGAAGAGAGGAAAGTAACTACATTTGTCTGCACCTCCCGAGATGGGAAGCCAAATCTACATACGGCCCAACAAAAGTGTGAGTACCCTGCCTTCTATTGTGTCCCAGGGGGAAGCAGCCGGCCCTCTAGAGGAAGACAAGAAGAGGGCAGTTGCTGTGATTGTTGAAGTGGAGAGTGGGGTGCCTACGGACTGCGGCAGAGTTGAAATGATTGTTGCCTCTACAGCAGGGATGTATTATTACCCTCCCGCAACCCCTCCGCATATCTCAAATGGAGGACGCCTACCCGACTGTACCCTGTAAGTGACAGACCCGCATTGCAGTACCATCGATCCGGGGAGCGTAAGGCTGTTTCTTGTCTGCAGGTCAGCTTGTGGTCTCCCCTTGGAGAGTCTGGTCCCCAGTCCGGGCCTCCTCAATATTGGCGTCTGCAACAGAGCACTTTGATAGGGAGACTGATCATGCTGCAGCCTGCCTTCTAGAGGGACCGAGTTTTTGCAATATTTCCAGGGTTGGGGTTGGTTAGTGGAGGAGGCCTATTTAGCTGGCAAGCTCCGGTATGGGCTTGTATGTAAATATCATGCCCCTGCAAGGTTCCCGCATTTTGGCTAACACCCGCTTTGGTTTGTTCCACAAATACAAGAGATATACTCATATGCATTCATGGTAGCACAATTAACTGTACAGATAGGCGCTATTTACCCAGAAGGGATTAATGAGAGGTGCTATAAGTCATAGTTCCACATTAGGGTTAGCCCCTGCAGGACTGGTATCGAATGCATAGGACTTTATGATCATACTCTGGATGAAGGCTTCTTAGTTGGATATAATGAGGGTATGATCTGCAAAAAGTGAATGCTTCATTTGAACAGTAAGACGTGTACGATAATATGCAATGCTGTTTATACTGTGTTACTTTCTATTATATGATGTACTGTGCAGTGTGGGGCTTCTGCTGGGGAGGGGCTTTAATTTCTCATATCATTCATATGTTTATTCATGCTGATGGCTAGGTTAAATGATATGTGTGGGGTAAATTGGCCATGGTCATTTGGTAGTTATTTATTCCCTCAAATCGTGCACCTGGCTAACGTGTGGCCCAAGAGAATCCTAGAATATTTTATAGGGCAACAACAAGAGGTGGTTAAGTTTGCACCTTAAACATTTCCCTAAATTCTGCACATCTTGTAACCCCTTACATTAGATGTCTGTGTAACTTGAGGCCCTTAGAAGCCCATAATATTTAGGAGGGCATGTTGGTATGATATAATGTATATTCATCTTAGAAATGTTTAAGTCCACCTCTGATGGCAATTACTTGTATTATATTGTGCATTTTTGTACTCTATATAAGATTGGGCCCAAGGATGGCCATATTACCCCCCCCCCCCCCATCCCCCAATTTCACATTCTTATAACTTGTATTAAATTGTTATATGTTCGGATGTGAATGTTATGGATGCATAAAGGCCTACTACTTGTTACCTAGAATTTCTACATGAAAGTCAGGCCGTATGACTACCACTTGTTACTTTATTTTTTGTTGTCCATTTGAAAATGTATATATATAAAAAAAGAGGTGCCGCGCATGGCTTTATATATTTCCTATTGTCAAGGATATACTACAGTTTAAGGACTCTAAGACATGCCTGCTGTATTGGATATTTGGGAAGTGATGTATGTTGATAGGCATGTTGCCATGATAACTGTATGATTATGTTATGTATGTTATTGCTACCTCAACAAAAACTATTTGAAAAAAAGTAAAAAAAGTAGGACACACATGTAGGCAGACACTATTGATTTTGTAGTTGGATTCTGGAAGAACAACTCTGACCAGTAAGGTCCTCATTAAAGGGACAGTCTACTTGATTTTTTTTATTGCTTAAAAATATAGATAACTCCGTTATTAGCCATTCCCTAACTTTGCATAACCAACATTGTTAAATCAACGCCTTCGCAATCGGGAATTTCAGAGAAAAACTTGCCCAAAGTAAGAGAATTTTTAGCCTGTTTTGCTATCCCATCTGTTTAAACAGACATTTTTTGATTTACCTATGAAAACAATAAATATTTTTGAAGTCGACAATCCAAGCTATTGATCTAGACCCATTATGGTATATTTGATAACACTATTTGGCCGGCACATAAAATAAAAAATAAAAATCATTAACTTTTTAACAAAAAAAACAGAAAAGCATCGCTAATTGCAGCTGCGCAATTTACTTGAGATTGCTGGCAGTGAAGTGGTTAATCGGTTAGCTTGTAAAATCAATTTTTGATGCAGAGATTTCCCTCCCACCTGAAACCTCCTACTCCCTGATCCCTCCCAAAAAGCTCTCTTCCCTCCCTCAACCCCCCTCACACACTGGTCGCCCCCCTCTTAGGTACTTGCAGACAGTCTACCAGTATGCAGTTTAGGACTTTTTTAAATTATTTTTTTTTCTGCACTATAGTGATCCCTCCTCAACCCCCCACCCACCTGAGCCCCCCCCCCCCCCACAGCTCTTGAGCCCTCCCCTTACCACTAGTGGTGGCCATCTTAGGTATTGGCAGTTATCTGCCATTACCCAGTTTATATATTTTTATTTTTTTATTGTTATTATTTTCTGTAGTGTAGTGGTGCCCCCTACCTCCCCCTCCTCACAATCATTAATTAGGGTGCCCCCTTCCAATTCCCATTTTTGATGTAGTGTAGCTTCCCATCCTTCCCTCTTCCTACAGAAATGTTTCTGCAGCGTAGGGCCACTCCCTCCTCTTCCCTTCGGCTCTGTGTCGAACACCCACCTTCCCTCCCATGTCACTATCTATAATGATCTGTCATTCTGCCTTCATATGGCAATGGAGCAGCGTTTGTGCTCTGTTACCAAATGAAGGCAGATGCTGGAAGTCAAAGAACAGCAGCTGTCACTTGACAACTCAGTTTGCTTAGGCTTCCAGCAGTATGGAGAAAGATCTACGTTATACGGTACAATAGGCTATGTACTGCATGACGTAGATCTACGTCCATATGACAGGAGTTAATGCACTTTATCACTTCTAGGATTGACTGCTTCTAAGACCCTGCAGGCCTCCCATTATTTTAGTGCATTTTGTTTAGCTTTTTACAATCTTGCACTACAGTCAGACAGTGCTAGTTCATATGTGCTATATAGATAACATTGTGCTCACTTCTTTGAAGATTGATAATTGTTTTTCAAGAACCATCACTAATTGGCTAAAATGCAAGATTGTAAAAAGCTAAAATAAAAAACACTGAGATAAGGGGCAGTCTGAAGGGGTTTAGATACAGGGAATCGCAGAGGTAAAAAAAACGATATTAATATAACAGTGTTGGTTATGCAAAGCTGGGGAATGGGTAATAAAGGGATTAGTTATCTTTTTAAACAATAACAATTTTCAAGTAGACTGTCTCTTTAATTATTTTTTTAAAACCCCTTAAATTTTCATTAAAATAATAAAATGTACTTTAAAAAAAATAAAGCACAAGTTTTATAGAAGGCTTTAGAGAGACCTGATTTGAGTACATTTATTTACTAATCATTGTGCCCTAGCAGTGATAACTTTATCATGGGGCCAGTACCTATTCTGTGAGTTCCCCATCTTTATTTTATACTTGCAATATATCAGTTCTGTGACAGCAGAACACTTATACAGGTGAAAGATTTGTGTTTCATGTGTGAGTGACCAGCTTGTTGGGGTCGCAAGAACTGCTCAGTACATTTAAACAGTGTGGTACTCTACTTCCCCCTGCTGTTCTCAAACAGTATTTACAACTACTGGTACAAGTGATAGTCAGTTACTGTAATCAATACATAGACTAATCATGAGCAACAGATAATATAATGTGCTGTATATGTAGCCCCTGAGTTATCAAAAAGGACACAGTGAACTTGTAAAGCGTTTATTGCACGCACAGCAAAATTCTTTAAATCTGCTGAAAGGAGAGGGGGGACCCGGACCAGCAGCGAGTTTGGCAGTTAAAGGGTTAAAAACAAATAAAATTGTATAGATATTCTATTCTAGATGTTGTAGATTTGTGTCCCCATTAAAGGGCCATTATAGTCAAAACATTAAGGGCTAGATTACAAGTGGAGCTCTAAATTATTGCGCTCCAGCAAAAAGGCAAATTTGCATTACAAGTGGCTGGTTCTACTGCGAGCTCACAGTAGCAATGAGAGTCTCTAACGGCGTCAGAACAAGGCTTCCATAGGAACCGCGCTCTTGTGAGTGCAATGCTTGCTAGCACTGCGAACACAAGCTCATGTTCGCATTGCGCTTAACTTGTTATACCAGCACACGCTGGTATTACAAAGTAGACCGCTAATATCTCTTGCACGAAAATGATATTTAGTGCTCCACTTGTAATCTAGCCCTATATGCTCTAATTCGTTAGACCATGTCATTGTTAAACTGTAATACTATGTGTTTACCCCCTCAAAAGGGTTAAATACATGGTTAAAGTACTGATCGGGGAGCCACAGAAAACTGCTGGTCTTGAGTGAAAACTGCAGCTGACCCAACACTGTAAATATATACCTGAGATGCTGTAAAGAATATCATCCTTCAGACAATAAAAAAAAAAAACTTTTGATATTTGAAGGGACATAAAAAAAGTAATAATAAAATACTATATTGGTTAAACTTCTAACTATATTCAGCTGCAAGCAGTCACAATACACTGCTGGTCCTGAAGTGAACTTGCCACTGAGCTGAGCCAATCAAGGGAAAGATATGTACGTAGCCACCAATTGCCAGTCATGAGAAGCTCAAGATTAGATTTATATACTTGCAAGGGTTAAAATGGGAAAGTGCATTATTAATAACAGTGGTTTTAATGATGGAAATGTTTAAGTAATGTTGACTGTCCCTTTATCATTAGCACGGCACTGCAGGGTCCATCTCCAATAGAAGCCTTGTAGTTGGCTAATCCTGATAACATTTATAGACTGACAAATTTTCTTGCATTGTAAATAGAGTAAACAAGAACACCAGCTGAGCGTTCACAAACTCTTATATACCCATATTATCCAATTTCTGTTCAGCGCATCCCTAAGCACCTGCCAGACGGCAGCCACCTCCTATCTTGCTCACCTCCTCTCTCTGATCACTCTGCCTACGCTTCCAGAGCAGCTGTTCCCTTTTTAACTCTTAGGCTGCTCTTTTTACAGGAATGAGAGGATATGCTTGGGTCCCACACAATATTTAAAGGGACATTAAATCATAAAACAAATGATACTATACATGCATAGAAGAGAGCACTATTTAAAATACTTAAAGGGACATTAAAAACCTCTTGTTTTGTGTAAAAAATGATTTGTCCTAGTCTCCCTAAAGAGACCAAAAAGCAAGATCTGTAACCTAGGTTTTAAAAATGCAGCATTTTGCAGGTTTAAGAATTTGGTTTTAGACCTCTACAAGAAAAACACAACAGCAAAATGTGTTTAACCCCTTCATGCCAGGGGGCAAGTGCTTAGATCAGTATGAAGTTCTGATGTATACACTTGCTGGAAAACTGAAATCACATGATTGCTGATGAGATCAAGTTTCTTCAAGGCCAGGATCGGATCATGGAGGACCGCTACACTGCTAGTCCCATTTTTCATTAACTAAAAGAAGGAGGCTGCTGTACACCATATAAGATAGGACGTTACATGCCGTCCTAATGCCACTAAACCCCAGCGCCGTTAGGACGGCATTGTCCATTTCAAGCTGTTTAGGAAGTGTATATCTGTATATTACCGGACCCTAGGGACTGATTTCTCAGTAGCTAATAAGAAAATTTCCACCTGCTATAATAGTGGGGGGTAACATGCCAACAATGTTTGTTGGCATGTTACCCCCCATGTTAACTCCTACATTCTAAATACATCTAACAGCTGCTGGCCTTCACAATAATGCATATTTCTATAACAAAATGACAGTAGTACAAATATTTAAAATAATTATTTTGCAGGCAGATCATTTGCAATGCACTGAATAATTATCTGATGCATAATTAAACATTTTATTTAAGAGACTTTGGATAGAGCACTGGTTTTCTTTCCCCATAAGATTTATAGGTCAGTCCCTGAAAAACAGCACATAAGTGTCAGTCAGCAGATAGCAGTGACTGGGGTAGAAAAACAACTTCTAGGTGTATAGGACAATATAAACATAAATTAAAAATGACCTTCTAAACACATAAATGTTGCAGTTTTTTAAAGGCAAAAACAGTGGTGATGGCAGCACATCAAATAGGTTCCAATATCAAAGATTTATTACATTTCCTTCAGACAAGAAAAACACAACAACATTTTGGGTGTTACCCCTTAATCATGTTGTACAAACATTATACTGAAAGCTCACATTAAATACCTTAAATCCCTCCTACACAAATTAGTACACCTGTGTTAGGAGGTAAACACAATACTATACAAATTTATGTGGCTATGCCCTCTAGTGGTCAATTCAAAAATCGAAATTATACATATAAACACATAGTTGCAAAATAGCAAACATATACATGTACCTATTTACAATTTTTCATAAAAGATTAATATCTTAATCTCATGTCATTAAGTATGTCCTTAACTGCAACCTGTATTTCAAAGGAATCCTAATAAAACCCATAATATAAAGTATACTTATTCTTCACAGAATCCTTGTTCATCCCTACCTGACTCAATGCTTCTAATCTATAGATCTAAAATAATTCACGCTGTTTCAACATTTGTTCTCTGATACCTCCCCTCCTGGGGGTTTTGCTTATGATCAATAATTTGAAATCTCAATTGTGAAACATTATGGTTAGCATTAAAAAAGGTTCCGCTACAGGGGATGAAACCTTATTTTTGTTTCCATTTTACTTCTATTATCTAATCTGCTCTGTTCTCTTTGTATTTTTGCTAAAAAGCACACCTTGTTATTGGCTGACCCAATGTTTTCCGCTATCTCCCAGCAGTGCAATACTGCTCATTCAACAAAGAACACCAAGAGAATGAAGCGATTTTGATAATGAAAGTAAATGGGAAAGACCGCAATGTAAAGGCACTTTTCAGTGCCGTTTTTTTTCCTAACACCCAACACCCCCTAACTTTTACCCCTTATAACTGCTTTGTGCTTTTAAAAAAGGAAATGTACACTTTATTTTGGGGGGCAATTGGTGTACGTTTTTTATAATTAACCAGGGGTCTGAAGTTAATTTTCCTAGCGCAAACTGCTACCCCTCGTAATGGCTAGTTATTTAACGTGCGCCCGTAAACAGGTGAATTTGCCCGTTTACTGGTGCACGTTAAATTAGCGCTCCACTTTTAATCTAGAGAGAGACATGTTTGTGAGAACCTAGAGAGTACTACATTGAAAGAAAGTTTAGTTTATGAATTTGTCTATAAACAATAAACATTTGACCCTGCATTTTGGTGCATTATGATGGAGCATGAATATTGTGAACATCTGGTCTTCTCAGCATGTAACTTCTTATCTGTTTACAAAACTAAACATGTTCATAATAACTGATGGTCGGTCTACTGAGAGAATTACCTGAATATTCTGATAGGAAATAAGTAGCCGGGCATTTTTATTGTTATGAATGTAAATTATTTAATAAAACATGGATAATCGTTTAGTTTTCACAATAATATAACAAGTATTCATTTATATCCTTTCAATTACCTTAGGGTATAAAATACCTTTAGTGCGCTGGAGGGCCGCACTAATCCTGACACTTTTTCACAGAGCCTCAGATCACGCTAATATGAGACCTAGCAAATGAAAACCTCCTATTAGCTAATATAAATAAATAGTGTGGATAAACCTCCATACTATCAAAAGGGGGTGCACTAATATAAACAGAATTGGTGATATAATGTAAGTACAAATAATGTGTTTCCGCCAACCCTTTTATAACTTTTAACTTTGTACCACTTGCCGAACCTAAATTATTAATGAGCTCAAGCTACCTATGGGAACCTAGTGATACCTACTGCCTGCATTTGAGGATCCTGTGTTCATGAGAACCGAAGTACCGCTAGCTGGTTTGCTGTTGAATATTCAGCCTGTGCCTAATAGCACATTAGGGTGCTCTCCCCAAATGTGAGTACCCCGTATTCAGCGTGATTTGTTGATCATCTGTCTTTATTGACACACACATGTGGAGCCTCTCTTGTTGTTTGATTATCCTTTAGAACCTCCTATTAGCGCAGCCCTGGGCTCTGTAATGAAGGATTGGGATAAGTGCAGCTCCACAACATGCTACACTCACCTATAGCACGCCGGAGAGCCACACTAATCTCCACCGTTCTTCACAGAGCCCAGGGCCATGCTAATAGGAGGTTTAGCATTCTCTTAGCCTCCTATTAGTGTGACTCAAGGCTCTTTGATTGAAGACATCGCCCGGATGGAAGAAGACTTCACTGCCGCTTGATTGGACATCGCCCGGATCGGATGAAGAGTTCTGCCCGGCTGGGTGAAGACAAGGTAGGGAGATCTTCAGGGGGGTAGTGTTAGGTTTTTTTAAGGGGGGTTTGGGTGGGTTTAGAATAGGGGTATGTGGGTAGTGGGTTGTAATGTTGGGGGGTGGTATTGTGTTTTTTTTTTTTACAGGCAAAAGAGCTGTTTTCTTTGGGGCATGCCCCGCAAAAGGACCTTTTAAGGGCTGGTAAGGTAAAAGAACTGTGAACTTTTTTAATTTAGAATAGGGTAGGGAAACTTTTTTATTTGGGGGGCTTTATTATTTTATTAGGGGGCTTAGAATAGGTGTAATTAGCTTAAAAATCTTGTAATATTTTTTTTATTTTTTGTAATTTAGTGTTTGTTTGTTTTTGTAATTTAGTTTAGATTATTTTATTGTATTTTAGTTTAGATATTTGTAGTTTATTTAATTTATTGATAGTGTAGGTGTATTTGTAACTTAGGTTAGGATTTATTTTACAGGCAAATTGGTAATTATTTTAACTAGGTAGCTATTAAATAGTTATTAACTATTTAATAGCTATTGTACCTAGTTAAAATAAATACCAAGTCACCTGTAAAATAAATATAAACCCTAAAATAGCTACAATGTAATTATTAATTACATTGTAGCCATCTTAGGGTTTATTTTATAGGTAAGTATTTAGATTTAAATAGGAATATTTTAATTAATAATATTAATATTAATTAGATCTATTTTAATAAGAATTTAGTTAGGGATGTTAGAGTTAGATAGGGTTATTATACTTAATATAAATATATATATATATATATATATATATATATATAATATAATAACGATATTAACTATATTAACCCTAATATAATTAGGGTTAATATAGTTAATATATATAATATATTGGCTGTTCCGATCAGCCAATAGAATGCGAGCTCAATCTGATTGGCTGATTGGATCAGCCAATCGGATTGAACTTGAATCTGATTGGCTGATTCCATCAGCCAATCAGATTTTTCCTACCTTAATTCCAATTGGCTGATAGAATCCTATCAGCCAATCGGAATTGAAGGGACGCCATCTTGGATGACGTCCCTTAAAGGAGCCTTCATTTGTCGGTAGTTCGTCGGGAAAGAAGAATGTTCTGCGTTGGCGGGATGAAGATTCAAGACCCGGCTTCGATGATGACCTCGCCCGGATACAAGACTTCTTCAGCGCCTCTTGGAAGATGACCTCGCCCGGATGGAAGATTTCTTCAGCGCCGCTTGGAGAATAACTTCTGCCGGTCCAGATGTCCTCTTCAGTTCCATCGGTGGCTCGGCTGAGTGAAGACAACTAAAGGTAGGATGATCTTCAGGGGATTAGTGTTAGGTTATTTTAAGGGGGGTTTGGGTTAGATTAGGGGTATGTGGGTGGTGGGTTTTAATGTTGGGGGGGTTGTATTTTTCTTTTACAGGCAAAAGAGCTGAACTCTTTGGGGCATGCCCCCACAAAAGGCCCTTTTAAGGGCTGGTAAGGTAAAAGAGCTTTGAACTTTTTTAATGTAGAATAGGGTAGGGCATTTTTTTATTTTGGGGGGGTTTGTTATTTTATTAGGGGGCTTAGATTAGGTGTAAGTAGCTTAAAATTGTTGTAATATGTTTTTAAATGTTTGTAACTTATTTTTTTTATTTTTTGTAACTTAGCTTTTTTTATTTTTTGTACTTTAGTTAGTTTATGTAATTGTATTTAATTGTAGTTATTTGTAGGTAGTTTATTTAATTTATTTAATGATAGTGTAGTGTTAGGTTTAATTGTAACTTAGGTTAGGATTTATTTTACAGGTAATTTTGTATTTCTTTTAGCTAGGTAGTTATTAAATAGTTAATAACTATTTAATAACTATTCTAACTAGCTAAAATAAATACAAAGTTACCTGTAAAATAAATATAAATCCTAAGATAGCTACAATATAATTATTATTTATATTGTAGCTATATTAGGGTTTATTTTAAAGGTAAGTATTTAGTTTTAAATTGGATTAATTTAGTTCATAATAGAAATATGATTTAGATTTATTTAATTAATATTTAAGTTAGGGGGTGTTAGGGTTAGTGTTAGACTTAGGTTTAGGGGTTAATAATTTTATTACAGTGGCGGCGGTGTAGTGGGGGGCAGGATAGGGGTTAATAAATTTATTATAGGTGGCGACGGTGTAGGGGGGGCAGGATAGGGGTTAATAAATTTAATATAGGTTGCGGCGGCTTCAGGGAGCGGCGGTTTATGGGGTTAAACTATTTTTTTATTTGCGGCGAGGTGCGGGATCAGCAGGATAGGGGTTAATAACTTTATTATAGAGGGCGACGGTGTAGGGGGGGCAGGATAGGGGTTACTAGGTATAATGTAGGTGGCAGTGGTGTCCGGGAGCGGCGGTTTAGGGGTTAATACATTTATAAGACTTGCGGCGGGGTCTAGGAGCGGCGGTTTAGGGGTTAATACATTTATAAGACTTGCGGCAGGGTCTAGGAGCGGCGGTTTAGGGGTTAGTAACTTTATTTAGTTGCGGGGGGCTCCGGGGGCGCCGGTATAGGGGGTAGAACAGTGTAGTTTAGTGTGGGTGCTTAGTGACCGGCTAACAAGAAAGCTGTCAAACAGCTGAAGAGTAGCGAGATCGGATGAGTGATAACTCTCACAGTCCGCTGCTCATCGCCCCGCGGCTTTTTGACATCTTTTTTTGATAACTTAGGCGTATTTTTTCAGGTCCGCGGCGGCGAAGGTAGGCGAGCTTAGGCGGGCGTATTGGGCCGGCGAAGGCAGGAAAGTTGACACGTTGATAACTACCCCCCTTAGTCTCCATTTTACTTCTTGTGACACTGTTTTTCTCCCTCCCTTTGTCTGTCTCCCTGTCAGTATCTCTCCTCCTACCTCTCTTCATCTCACTACATCTCCTTCTGTATGTGTGACTCTCACTATCTCTCCCCATGGTTTTTTTACAATCACTATCTTTCCTCCTTTCTGCATCCCTTTCAATTTCTCTTGACCTCTGACTGCCTGTTTTACTCTCCCTGTTAATGTCTACACCTCTCCCTTTTGATCCTTTTTCCCCCTCTATCCCTGACTTCCTTTTCCCCCCTCTCTCAATCAAACTCTCTGTGTCCTCTTCACTTTCCCTATGACTTTCTGATTATGATTGCCAAAGTCGCTGCTGTTCATGTATCATATGAGTGATTTTTCTGATATCCGATCCTATATACTTGATGTATAAAAAAATAATATCTGCAGCCAATAAACACGATGAACTAGATTGGAAGCAACCCAACAATAGTTTATGGATCGTAATACTTAGTTGCAGTGTAAATAGATGTTTAGAAGCGATGTGAATTTTAGTCACAAATACAGTGGCTCTATGACTTTATTTCCTGCAGGTGGAGTATTGGGGTCTCCAAGGAATGTGAGCATGCACAGAGTTGCTCTCTTTCTGAAACGGGCCCTCAATCTCTCAGATCAGCCTATCCTGTTTGTAAACACAAGCTGCGAGGGAGGAAGTGACGACAAGGCAGGCAGCAGACACTGCCTGTGTTCAGAACCATGGAGAGCACCTAGCTGAATGCTTAGCGCAAGACTAACGCTCGATTTACATGCATACACAATAACAGCACTTTCTGGACTCATCATGCTAAAAATACAAGCAAAACATATATCATCCTCAAGAAATAAAAAGAAAAGATAAAATTATCTTTTATATAAAACAACATTACTTCCTGGCAAAAGCTGTTTTATTCCATTAGACAAAACTGAAATATTTTTGAGAAGATTTACTAAAAGATGTGGAAAAAAATAGATGAGAATATAATGTAGTGATCAATTAATTTATAAAACATATATTAGCTTCAAATGCTGTAAAAAGACACTGATAATGCTTATTTTTTTACTCATAATAACCATAAGACTAGGACAGATTATTTTATTTTTTTTTACATTAAAACAAACTTTATTTATTTTTGAAAACTGAGATTTGCTCTGTAATACAGCAAGCCCATGGCTCAAAAAATATTTCTAGTTCATTTTTTCAGTTATGTTCAGCTAGGAGAACAAGCCAATTTTTTGTTGGAATAAATAGTTGATGTAATGTAATCAAGTAGATGATTCTGCAATGTGATAAGTATTTATTATGAGTCATGATGACACAACAAGTGCACAATTTTTATATATTTGTTATAAACCAAAAGCATGATATACAAACAGCAGAAAGGAAACCTTCTGTTCAAAATGAAGGCAAAACTAAAAATATCACAATCAGTTCTTCAAGGGAAATATACTAAGGGAATTAGATAGATAATATTAATAAACAAAGCCAAATAGAAATACAATGATTCAAAACAGCAATGTAAAATTATACAGAATAGTAAAAAAAGATAAAAAATATTCTACAATGGGTAGATGGTAAAATAACATTTTAGAGTTAAAAAAAATACAAATGCATTGCCTTAAGCAGAAAAGACATTTGATTTAACTAAATCAAGATTAACAGGTCTAGAAAAAGAAATAGAGAGGAGTGATAGATACTCTTTTTTTTCTTCTTCAGGCATCCACTTTCAAGTTTACACATTAAGGGTACATTAAGATCATTTTTATAAATGTTCAGTACATATCAGCCATTAAATTGTAAAAGATCTGCAGGAAAAATAGATGTTTATATAAGTATTTTAAACCATAATTTCGCAGGATTTTTGCTATTTTACAGCAGTCCATGAATGCACTCCTTAAAAAGAGTGTTTATCTTAGTTCCCTTTCTTTGCCCACTTAGGGCAGAGATGTAGATAAGCTGCTGTACTTAGCTGAGAAATTACTCTGTGAAGAATTATATTCACAGTAAAATCCAAAACACGCCTGCACGTAAAAGCACCAATTGCAGCTGCTTTATATATAGTTGAACAACCACCAACCAACAAACAAATTTGCGAATGAGGGGGAAACATTTTTCCCCTTGCAGGTCGGCATATTTGGAGGAAATATTATTTGTTAAAAACATAAAGAAATTATGCGTAAGTAAATTGTCAATCATCACCTCAAAGAGGAATAACTTAAACTCCTCTGAGTAACATTTCTTTTGTCTAAAAAATATTTTACAGCCTCTATGCTCAGATTGTGGGGTATACAAGAATACAACGAAACAGCATCAACCACTATCCATTCATATCAATCCTTCCCCTCAATGTTTCACAAAAGATGGCTAGATTCTCTTAAATAGCTATTCAGGTCCTGTACCAATGAGTGAAGAATGGAATATAACCATTATGACAATGGCTCAAATAGACCCTATCCCAGAGATAATGGGACGGCCAGATGACCTTGTCATACTTTAAATGTGTCTTAGGACAGGAATCAAATAACTGGCTTGATCAGATGAAACAACTCCTAATACAAAGACTTGATCTATCAATTTCTTCTTAAACTCATTTGTTTGATATCTCACTAAATTCCTATAAGTATGACTCATTTAGCTGTCGTCTTGCTTCTAGGATGTAGTAACTCTTGTTCATAACTACAACATTTCCAACTTTGTCAGTAGACCTAATAAAAATATATTCATTACGTTGTAGTTGAACTAAAGCTCTGCTTTCTGATGGTGTTATATTAGAGATGACTCTCTCATTCCTAATGCTTTGTTCTAATTCCAATATCTCATGTTTAACCCATCTCTGGTGTAGGTGCAAGTGATGATTCCTAAACTAAATAAGGTAAAAATTGAATGATCTCTATGTTGGGGAGTGGAATCTCATTATCAGAAGGGACAAATTGATCCTCTTCCAAACTTCTAAGCTCTTCCAAAATGCAATGATTGCCAAAAGTTGACCACTTAAAAAAGAACCCCCACAAGAGGTTGGTGGAGAGGAAGACTTGAAATGTCTACGTTTCCAAACCCAAATGATATTCTTAAAGTCCATTTTCTTAAAAATGTATTAATATCCAGAAGAGTTCTTAAAACAGAAAACATATTAGTTGGGACAAACCCCAGTCCTCTGGACAACAACTCAATGTGGTCAGGAGACAACAACACTAGAAAGATTTATGACATCAAATGTAGTTCTTCTTATAACTCCTTGAATTTCGCATTCATTTTCTTTTTTCTCCTCCCACCCCTTCTTGTTCTCCTTCTAAACTGACATTTATTTCTCCCCTAATCTTTTTCGAAGTGCCACATGAGCCTCATCCTCAGATGTGGGGGTAAAAAGTATAATAAGCCTCAATAACCTATACGGCTCTGTCAATTCTTATATAAAGCTCATGTACATCCCCATAATATACAGGAACTGGTGACTCTGGAAATCTACCACTGTGTGTCATGTAGCTGGATCATGTAAACAAAATCAGTGTGCAGTATGCACTACAGCCTCCCATAACAGCATGGAAATGGTACATTTGTATGAGTAAATTGCAGGAAAGGCAGAACAAATATACTTAGATACACCACATTATTTTTTTCCTATGTTTGGTTAAAATGTTACTGAAGATTTCATTTTTAGTCCAATGTCCCTTAGGGGTTTCTGTAGTTTAGTCCACAAAAATCAAATACTGATACATCATATCTTACAAAAAACTTCAGAGACCATTTTCTGTACGTTTTATAACATTATTATAACATCTCAGCACCTTTGTTATATATTATAGGGGCAAAGTATCTACTGTGTTATAAATTATGTGCTGATAGATTTTGGTAAAATTGAGTATTAAACAACAATTAGGACAGATATTGAGAACAATCATCTGCCGACATACAAGATATCTTACAATTGTACTAATGTAGCTTCAACACAAGATGACAAGAAACGTAAACACCTCTCAATATGGCATTTGTTATAAGATCTGAGAGACTCTATGTAGTAAAAATACTCTTTAAAAATAATAAATCAGTTTGTGGGAGAAAAGCTTATAAGAGAAGCCTTTTGCTACTTTCTGCTCCAAGTACCACCACATCAGTTACAAATATGTTTCTGGCTGAGAAGTTGTACTGTGTGTAGTTATCTCATAGTCTATTGCATCTTCCAGTGATTGTAAGGTTGATATTACTGTTTGATGGTTACCTCATCTAAGTCAGTAATAAAAGCACATACCACATAAGTCAATAAAACTTTAACATTGCTAAATAAGGAGGGTATGAGTAAGTAGACCACTTTCCTTTGTTTCAAGACCCTTTGCTCTACCTTGTATATGCCCAGCCATTCATAGCTCGCGTTCGCATTGTTGTCAACTTGTAATACCAGCACACATTAGTGTGCGCTGGTATCACTCAGTGGAACGCTAATATCGCTTTCACAAAAGTGATGTTTAGCGATCCACTTGTAATCTTGCCCTAATTATTTTGTCCTGATTGTAGGAATACCTCATATGTCTAGGTTTCCACATAATTATAGCAAATATAGGCCAAATACTAAAAGGATGGAATGATTGGTTTAACACAAAAAACTGCTATGCTTGGACTGTAAGCTAAATATTAGCCATCCAATCCAAAACTGTTACACAAAAGTATATGTTTTTGATGTTTTTTGGAACTAGATAACTCATTTTGACACTTAACCCTTTTATAGCCAAAGGTAGAAAATAAAACTTATGGATATAAAAAAGTATATGCTTTATTAAAATAAAATTATAAGAAAAAAACCTTTATTAAAATAAAATTATAAAATAAATACACTTTATTAAAAAGAATTCTAACTATGTGCATGATATAGGTTCTCACTGGGGGCCTGATAATCTAAAAATGTCTGGGCTGGCGAGATTATTAAAGAATGATCGCCAGTACTGAAAACAGCGTGTCTCACTAAGGGGCGTATACTGCATTTTCGTATGAAAAGTGCACAATAAAATTCGTATTTTAAACAGCATACAAAATAAATAATTAAACCATTCATACAAAAATAAGCAGGGAAAATTTGTATTATTAAGGTGCATCAAATATTGTAACAAAATAATTCACTAAGGCCTAGATTTAGAGTTCGGCGGTAGCCGTCAAAACCAGCGTTAGAGGCTCCTAACGCTGGTTTTGGGCGCCCGCTGGTATTTGGAGTCAGTGATTAAAGGGTCTAACGCTCACTTTTCAGCCGCGACTTTTCCATACCGCAGATCCCCCTACGCCATTTGCGTAGCCTATCTTTTCAATGGGATCTTTCTAACGCCGGTATTTAGAGTCGTTTCTGCAGTGAGCGTTAGAGCTCTAACGACAAGATTCCAGCCGCCTGAAAATAGCAGGAGTTAAGAGCTTTCTGGCTAACGCCGGTTCATAAAGCTCTTAACTACTGTACCCTAAAGTACACTAACACCCATAAACTACCTATGTACCCCTAAACCGAGGTCCCCCCACATCGCCGCCACTCGATTAAAATTTTTAACCCCTAATCTGCCGACCGCCACCTACGTTATACTTATGTACCCCTAATCTGCTGCCCCTAACCCCGCCGACCCCTATATTATATTTATTAACCCCTAACTTGCCCCCCACAACGTCGCCGCAAGCTACTTAAAATAATTAACCCCTAATCTTCCGACCGCAAATCGCCGCCACCTACGTTATCCCTATGTACCCCTAATCTGCTGCCCCTAACATCGCCGACCCCTATGTTATATTTATTAACCCCTAATCTGCCCCCCACAACGTCGCCGACACCTGCCTACACTTATTAACCCCTAATCTGCCGAGCGGACCTGAGCGCTACTATAATAAATGTATTAACCCCTAATCCGCCTCACTAACCCTATCATAAATAGTATTAACCCCTAATCTGCCCTCCCTAACATCGCCGACACCTAACTTCAATTATTAACCCCTAATCTGCCGACCGGAGCTCACCGCTATTCTAATAAATGTATTAACCCCTAAAGCTAAGTCTAACCCTAACACTAACACCCCCCTAACTTAAATATAATTTACATCTAACGAAATAAATTAACTCTTATTAAATAACTTATTCCTATTTAAAGCTAAATACTTACCTGTAAAATAAATCCTAATATAGCTACAATATAAATGACATTTATATTATAGCTATTTTAGGATTAATATTTATTTTACAGGCAACTTTGTAATTATTTTAACCAGGTACAATAGCTATTAAATAGTTAAGAACTATTTAATAGTTACCTAGTTAAAATAATTACAAATTTACCTGTAAAATAAATCCTAACCTAAGTTATAATTAAACCTAACACTACCCTATCAATAAAATAATTAAATAAACTACCTACAATTACCTACAATTAACCTAACACTACACTATCAATAAATTAATTAAACACAATTGCTACAAATAAATACAATTAAATAAACTATCTAAAGTACAAAAAATAAAAAAGAACTAAGTTACAGAAAATAAAAAAATATTTACAAACATAAGAAAAATATTACAACAATTTTAAACTAATTACACCTACTCTAAGCCCCCTAATAAAATAACAAAGACCCCCAAAATAAAAAATTCCCTACCCTATTCTAAAATACAAAAATTACAAGCTCTTTTACCTTACCAGCCCTGAACAGGGCCCTTTGCGGGGCATGCCCCAAGAAGTTCAGCTCTTTTGCCTGTAAAAGAAAACATACAATACCCCCCCCCAACATTACAACCCACCACCCACATACCCCTAATCTAACCCAAACCCCCCTTAAATAAACCTAACACTAATCCCCTGAAGATCTTCCTACCTTGTCTTCACCATACCAGGTTCACCGATCCGTCCTGGCTCCAAGATCTTCATCCAACCCAAGCGGGGGTTGGCGATCCATAATCCGGTGCTGAAGAGGTCCAGAAGAGGCTCCAAAGTCTTCATCCTATCCGGCAAGAAGAGGACATCCGGACCGGCAAACATCTTCTCCAAGCCGCATCTTCTATCTTCTTCCATCCGGTGCGGAGCGGGTCCATCTTGAAGCAGGCGACGCGGATCCATCCTCTTCTTCCGATGTCTCCCGACGAATGATGGTTCCTTTAAGGGACGTCATCCAAGATGGCGTCCCTCGAATTCCGATTGGCTGATAGGATTCTATCAGCCAATCGGAATTAAGGTAGGAATTTTCTGATTGGCTGATGGAATCAGCCAATCAGAATCAAGTTCAATCCGATTGGCTGATCCAATCAGCCAATCAGATTGAGCTCGCATTCTATTGGCTGATCGGAACAGCCAATAGAATGCGAGCTCAATCTGATTGGCTGATTGGATCAGCCAATCGGATTGAACTTGATTCTGATTGGCTGATTCCATCAGCCAATCAGAAAATTCCTACCTTAATTCCGATTGGCTGATAGAATCCTATCAGCCAATCGGAATTCGAGGGACGCCATCTTGGATGACGTCCCTTAAAGGAACCGTCATTCGTCGGGAGACATCGGAAGAAGAGGATGGATCCGCGTCGCCTGCTTCAAGATGGACCCGCTCCGCACCGGATGGAAGAAGATAGAAGATGCGGCTTGGAGAAGATGTTTGCCGGTCCGGATGTCCTCTTCTTGCCGGATAGGATGAAGACTTTGGAGCCTCTTCTGGACCTCTTCAGCACCGGATTATGGATCGCCAACCCCCGCTTGGGTTGGATGAAGATCTTGGAGCCAGGACGGATCGGTGAACCTGGTATGGTGAAGACAAGGTAGGAAGATCTTCAGGGGCTTAGTGTTAGGTTTATTTAAGGGGGGTTTGGGTTAGATTAGGGGTATGTGGGTGGTGGGTTGTAATGTTGGGGGGGGGGTATTGTATGTTTTCTTTTACAGGCAAAAGAGCTGAACTTCTTGGGGCATGCCCCGCAAAGGGCCCTGTTCAGGGCTGGTAAGGTAAAAGAGCTTGTAATTTTTGTATTTTAGAATAGGGTAGGGAATTTTTTATTTTGGGGGTCTTTGTTATTTTATTAGGGGGCTTAGAGTAGGTGTAATTAGTTTAAAATTGTTGTAATATTTTTCTTATGTTTGTAAATATTTTTTTATTTTCTGTAACTTAGTTCTTTTTTATTTTTTGTACTTTAGATAGTTTATTTAATTGTATTTATTTGTAGCAATTGTGTTTAATTAATTTATTGATAGTGTAGTGTTAGGTTAATTGTAGGTAATTGTAGGTAGTTTATTTAATTATTTTATTGATAGGGTAGTGTTAGGTTTAATTATATCTTAGGTTAGGATTTATTTTACAGGTAAATTTGTAATTATTTTAACTAGGTAACTATTAAATAGTTCTTAACTATTTAATAGCTATTGTACCTGGTTAAAATAATTACAAAGTTGCCTGTAAAATAAATATTAATCCTAAAATAGCTATAATATAAATGTAATTTATATTGTAGCTATATTAGGATTTATTTTACAGGTAAGTATTTAGCTTTAAATAGGAATAAGTTATTTAATAAGAGTTAATTTATTTCGTTAGATGTAAATTATATTTAAGTTAGGGGGGTGTTAGTGTTAGGGTTAGACTTAGCTTTAGGGGTTAATACATTTATTAGAATAGCGGTGAGCTCCGGTCGGCAGATTAGGGGTTAATAATTGAAGGTAGGTGTCGGCGATGTTAGGGAGGGCAGATTAGGGGTTAATACTATTTATTATAGGGTTAGTGAGGCGGATTAGGGGTTAATACATTTATTATAGTAGCGCTCAGGTCCGCTCGGCAGATTAGGGGTTAATAAGTGTAGGCAGGTGTCGGCGACGTTGTGGGGGGCAGATTAGGGGTTAATAAATATAACATAGGGGTCGGCGATGTTAGGGCAGCAGATTAGGGGTACATAGGGATAACGTAGGTGGCGGCGGTTTACGGAGCGGCAGATTAGGGGTTAAAAGTGTAATGCAGGGGTCAGCGATAGCGGGGGCGGCAGATTAGGGGTTAATAAGTGTAAGATTAGGGGTGTTTAGACTCGGGGTACATGTTAGGGTGTTAGGTGCAGACGTAGGAAGTGTTTCCCCATAGGAAACAATGGGGCTGCGTTAGGAGCTGAACGCTGCTTTTTTGCAGGTGTTAGTTTTTTTTTCAGCTCAAACAGCCCCATTGTTTCCTATGGGAGAATCGTGCACGAGCACGTTTTTGAGGCCGGCCGCGTCCGTAAGCAACTCTGGTATCGAGAGTTGCATTTGCGGTAAAAATGCTCTACGCTCCTTTTTTGGAGCCTAACGCAGCATTTGTTTGAACTCTCGATACCAGAGTTAAATTTATGGTGCGGCCAGAAAAAAACCCGCGGAGCGTTAACAGCCCTTTTACCGCCGAACTCTAAATCTAGGCCTAAAAATCTTATTTTTCCAAAAATGTTAAATTTGTATGCAAATTACACAGGAATAAATCGTATTAAATATGCACAGTATAAATCATAATTATATTTCATGTCCCTACTTTTTTAATATCTACACATACAGCTCTTTGATTACAGTACGTTGATTTTGTTATTTGAAATAGCTGTTTTTGACATTTGTGTCCCCACCTGTATTGAAAACTTCAATGCTTAAAGGGACAGTAAACATGAGATTTATATATAAAATGTTTAGTTATGCATAAAGAAACATTACAATATATTTGTAATATTTATTTTGCCCCCCTTGTCATGTATTTTAGCTCTGAGAAAAGAGCTATTTCTAAATATCAGACCTTAAAATGCCCCCTACTAACTCCTCAAGGCTAACTCTGCTACATAGAAACATAGATTTTGATGGCAGATAAGAACTATAGGCCCAGCAAGTCTGCTTGATATTTCCTAAAAGTACAGTATAAACATATCTAGTTCGTAGTATAGCCTTATGCTTATCCCAGGCATTAATTTGTGCGTAGGACAGCCTTATGCTTATCCCAGGCATTCTTAAAGTCCCCCTTAGTGTTTGTCATTACTATCGCTTGTGGAAGTTTTTTTCCATGAATAAATCACCCTTTCTGTAAAGAAGTGCTCCGCAAATTCTTTATAAATCTACTACCCTTTAGCTCAAGATCAAGACCTCCTTTCATTTCCATTGTTCTCCTTATGTATTGATCTCACTATATTGAGATAAAATAAGGAGAGTTTTTTGCAAATATAAAGTGAGAGACTAATTATGTCTGCTCTCCCTGGATGCTCAGTTCATTCTATTGGGTTGTAGTTTCTATTAAAAGAAGCAACTATTTAATATACAAAAACAAACCTAAATTAACAAGTTCCCATACATTTCATACTGGTATAACAAACAAATGGAAACACATTAAAGGGGAAATTATTTTACAGTACACTGTCAACAGAAAAAGGAGGATATGTGTTGTACCTCTTGTTATGTAGGTGAATATTACATTGAATTTACTGAAATGACTGTTACCATGTAGGCCAATGTTATTGTCTAGCTTAGCTTTAGTACTAATAAAGCTTGTTGCCTGCAGGCTGCCCACTTCTTTAAGACAAACACATATGTTGAGGTTATTCAGCACTTTTGATTTAACATTTCTTTTTTTACAAAAGGAGCACTGTTTATTATCCCTTTAAAAGTAGATTGGTGTAGCCTGTCCGCTTATCTTCCCCTTGGGTGGTTTAGCACTGATTCACATTAGTTAAAGGGACAGTCTAGTCAAAAATAAACTTTCATGATTCAGATAGGACATGTAACTTTAAACAGCTTTCCAATTTACTTTTATCATCATATGTGCTTTGTTCTCTTGGTATTCTTAGTTAACACTAAATCTATCACAATCAAACTTGCAACAGCAGCTTATTCCATTGGAAGCTCTTTTAAAGTGCCAATGAATACAGAGCTTCTGCCAATGGCCTTACCATAGTATACAGCAATATGAAGAAATCTTTATCTTTATTCAATCAACTTGGTACAAAAGTCATGCAACGCTTCGAGAATAGCTATTAATCTTGCATGTTTGAAAATACATTGACACTCATCTTAAATAGACTCTATTTTGCGCTAGTCAACTATTCATTTACATATTACGTAGCACTAATGCCACCTACTGGTAGTAATACATCATTACAAGTTATATTTTCACAAAAAATAAATTACATTTTATATACACAATTAGTTACAAGTACATTTTTTCTGGACTAAAATAAAAAAATACCTCTATACTACTGACTTGAATTGCATTAGAACCACTACACTTCGTATTGGGCCTACTTTTTTGTTATAAGAAGACAGAAGTCATTGGGGCGGCCCGAATTATCAAGCTCCATATCAAGCTCCATAACTTGTCCATCTGCTCTGAGGCCATGGACATCAATCCCCCCCGATCCTATACGATCGGGCTGATTGACACCCCCTCCTACATATATAAATGCAGCACGTATATTTCCCCTGTCGGACGCTATGTTTACTCCAATAAGCTAACATAGAACCGCGTCGCAAATCAGTATCACATATTCAGCGCAAAGACTTGCACGGCTAAAAATTTAGAAATTTTACTCCATTTTCACCTCTCAACACATAGGCAGGCGCAGCAAGCCTTTCGCTGAGTATGTGAGCACCGTAATTCCCTGAAAATAGTAACTAACACCTAACGCATGCGCAATATCTATCTACCTCCTGAAAATAGCTAACACCTAAAGCATGCGCAACCGCAATCCCCCACTGCAATAACTAATAAAGTATATTAAACCTAATCCGCCATTAACCCACAATGCAATAATGCTCATAAATCTTTTAACCCCTATTATTTTGATAGGGATTAGGTATGATTTTTTTATTTTTGATAATTTTGTTTTTTATTTTCTGTAATGTTAGACTTTTTTATTTTCTGTAATTTTAGCTTTTTTATTTTCAGTATTTTCAGTAATTTTAGCTTAATTTAAACTTAGTATTTTTTTATTTTTAAAGTAATGTTAGGTTTTTTATTTTAATTTTAATTTAGTTTTATTTTAATTTATGTAATGGGGTTAAATTAGGGGGTGTTAGGTTAGGGGGGCTTAGTGATTAGTTATTTGCGCTGTGGGATTTGGCGGTTTAGGGGTTAATAGATTTATTAGCATTACTGTGTTGTGTGGCGGATTAGCGGCTAAAAGTTTAATAGGTTTATTGCGTTGTGGGTTAATGGCGGATTAGAGGTTAATAGTTTTAATAGGTAGTTTGCGATGTTGGGGTTTGCGGATGTAGGGGTTAAAACTTTTATTAGGTAGTTTACAATGTGGGTGAATTGCGGATTAGGGGTTAATAGTTGAATTAGGCATATTGCGATGTGGGGGGTTGTCGGTTTAGGGGTTAATATTTTTATTATTAGTTCCGATGTGGGTTTGATGGTGGATATAGGGGTTTTACGTGTCGGTTTATTTTTGGGAGGTGGGTTAGACTTTTACAGGAGATTTTATTTAACTGCTCCGGCAGTTTCTAAACCGTCTAAACCAATTTGTATTTACGCTCATTTCTGGACATCGCTAGTTTATCCAATTTACGGCACTTTATGAACTGCCGCGGGGTTTATGTGATACCCTGATGTGCGAGGTGAAATTACGGGCGAGATTACATATACGGTGCAGGCTTCACATTACATATACGGCGCCATTAGATGCTAGACTGGCGTAAGTAGGACAAACTGGCGATCTTCAGAAATGTGCGCAAATACACATTTCTGTCATCGCAAGTAACTTACGCCAGTATTATGTCCGCGTAAAGTGTCAATAAAGAGTAGTTTTATGCAAAAGAGGATAACACACGTAAAATTGAAACCAGAATTAAACTTAAAATTCGACACTTAATTACGCTATTCAAATTCATAGATAAACCCATGCGCATCTGGCATTTTCTTCAGTGTGTTTGGATTGTTCGTTGAGCTAAAACACACGGCCCAGGTGTGGAGGATTAGTAAGAGTAGAGAGAGAGGCGCAAACAGAATAGTTAGTTAGGTCGCATTGGTGGATTGAGTAAGCTTGTACACTTACACATATTCTGACATATTGCGCACATTGCATACATACATATACAAATACACCACACTTTTTTTTCTAACACCTGACATATTTAATTTATTTTTACAGTGTGATAGGCTGAGTGTTTGATTGTGATTGTGTGTGACTGAACTGGGAGTGAGTGGGAGTGTGTGTAGTGTGATTAGTGTGGGGATGGCAGGGAAAGGTAGGGATGAGGGGAGGAGGGGAGAGGGGAGGAGGGGAGAGGAGTGGCAGGGAGAGGAGTGGCAGGGAGACGATTATTAGAGAGGACATGAGGAGCAGTGGGCCCCCTGTCAGGGAGTAAGTGGAGTGGGGAGAGGGAGAGTCAGAAGGGATGATGGGAGGAGAGATGCCAGAGAGCCCCAGAGAGCAAGCACATCCAGGAGAGGGACAGCGGGTGCACATGGGGACAAAAGGAGGAGGAGGGAGAGGATAGGGAGGAACCCACTCTGCCAGGGACATCACAAGGAGGAAGCCAAGTGGCCATGGAGGATGAGAGGCTGAGATGTCCAAACTTCTCATTTGAAAAAAATGTTGCCCTAGTCCAGGCCATCATGTACAATTACAGTGCCCTCTTCGGGCAGGAGAAGGGCAAAGGCAGTGCCAAAAAAAGAAAGACTGCATGGTTGGCAGTAGAGGATGCCGTCAACAGCGTGGCCCCGCAGAGGAGGACTTAGAGGGTCTGAAAAAGAGGTGGAATGGCAGTGGAGGGCCCTCTAGTGGGCCTGTAGCAAAATTAAGGGATAGCTGACTTGAAGTCTGGAGTGTTCTAGTGTGTGTATGTTACAATGTTGCAAGTGGGTGGGCAGGTGTACCTCTTGCCTTTATAGGGTCCTGTTGCAGTGGATCCGGCCTCTTCCTGCTTCCAGACTTCAAGTAGAATTTTCCCCACCCGCCCGTCCCTGGATGAAGGTATGTGGCGGCAAGAAGGTATTAATTCTAAGTTCTGCCCCCGGCGGGGGTAGGTTTAGTTGAACTAGCCCCATAAGCCCAGGGTTGTAAGATAGTCATCCATCTCTCACAGGCGTGTTGTACGACTCGGTTGGAGGGGTCGCCTTACTGGGTTGGCTGAAGTATGCCCTAGCTGGCGGTCGGGCAAGGCACTGGGCACAGGCATGGAGAGAGCAGAGTGACGGCCCGAACACAGGGAGAGGTGTCGCCCACTAAGTGCCGGCTTAGGAGTTCCTCTCCCTTTAAAGAGCTGCAGGCCGAAGAGCTCTCCATAACAAAATCTCTCTCTCTGTGCCAATGAGCGTGAGCAACCCTGTGACACGCTGCAAACATCGGAGGGGCCTTGACCATCAATCAGTAGGGGTTAGGTTAGTGAGAAGAAGATGTCGCCACCAGCTATAAGGAACTTACTACAAGTTCAGTTATAAGTTATTAAAGAGCTGCCTAATATTGGATAATATTAGGCAGAATTAAATATGTTTATTTAATAAACGTGACTGTGACCGGTCTTTTCCCCAAGCAGTGGTGTTTTGTATTTATTATAAGTTAGTTCAGAGAACGTAGGACGTAATAGGAGGTTTATCCCTTATGACTGCAAGAGGTGGGTCAAAGAAAAGATGGGGCAGGAAGCTATCCACCAGAAGGGAACAGGCAGTGGGCCAGCCCTTGACATAGAGTACAACACCTGGCAGGAGATGATACGCAGGCCCCGGAGTATCACAGCAGTCTGTGGACTTCCAGGGGCTCGTGACTCAGGGGTTGCAACCACAGCACATCATGCTGGTGAGTAACATCCCACACACCTGTATTATATGTAGTTGCGATACAACATCCTTTAATATAACACATTCATGGACATGATGAGGAGCATGGTATTTAGCATACTAACAAAAACATCTACAATTATACTTGACATTACTGCTACATAACACAATGCAATTCATGATGTGAGGTGGAATATTGCAATACTAACATGTCTCAGAGTAACACAGGTCACAAGCCACATGTAGAGTTTTCATTAAATGGACACTATAGCCATCCCAATACGTTTAGCTCCATAAAGCAGGTTTGGTGCCTAGATCAGGCTAAAGTAATTTGTGTGACCATAGTGTCACTTAAAGAACACGTTATTTCATCATTGACATGTACACATAACTATTGTATATGCAATGTAGCTCCTCCCCTTACCTGCCTATAAAACCTTACTTCCTGCTCACTTTGTTGCTTGAATATTTTGTTTGCATACTTTAGTTCAAGCTCGTCCTGCTAACAGTGTAAAGGAGACACTTCTTCTAATTCTACAAGATCTTACTTCTCAGAGTTCACTACAGCCACAGATTAATCCTCTGCTCCGTTTCCTGACTCATCTGGGAAGCCTCTTATCTGTCACAGTGTGCAGCTGTTGAGACCCATTCAGCGATAACTCAGTTTCCAAACTGTAAGCTTGTGAACAGCATGCGCAGCTCCTCCCCGACTCCCAGCTGAAGACCAGAACCATAACAGCTGCTGATCATATCCGGATTTCCTCAGTCTCTTCATGGGATCTTAGACTACAGCTTCTAGGACTCAGAGCCTCTGAACTCCGCTGTCCTTTCGGCTCATAACTCTCTCTCTGCTCCCTGGGAAACACGCAAGTAATCTGCAACCAAGCAGTATTATTCTTATCTCTATGTAACTGACAGCATACTCTCAATTGCTATAATTATATATTTGCATTCAGATCTGTATTTCCTTTCTACCTGTTAATCAAATAAGCCATAGTGAAGTTTTTGACATTTTATCTCACAACAACTCAGGGTTCTCAAATATGGGATATTTTTAGTTTCATCACAATTATATTAACTCATTACTGGTTATATACTACTTAAATGAGACACAATCTTGGATTAACTGCATAATTGCTTTTCCCATTTTTTTCAGTCATAAACTCTCGTTATTTCCCATTCTGCTACAAAACTATCTCTTAGTAGCAAATCTATATCAATCTCTGACAGTATGAAAAACATCCCTGTATACTGCTCATATTCAAATCCCTCATAGACCAACCAACTCACAATGTTCACATGCATGTTATAGAGTTTGACATGTGAATCAGTGTAGGCCCTAGCATGTAGAAATGTACATTATATGCCCACATGGACATATATCTGACTGTACTAATCCCTCTCATCCTTTAACTCCTCCACAGAACCTCCTGTCACAAGAATACAAACAGCCATGCCACCACCACCACCACCAGTCTTCAGGCAACCACACAAACAGTATACTCCCAGGCATAAGCATGGTTGGATGGCTTCAGTTGAGGACCTGGGAGTGATGTCACTGCCATTTCCATATGACCCCTGACAAGATTCCTGGCCAGAGGAATATCCTTACTTTGGTTTTGAGGGGGAGCCAAGGCAGCCACAAAGGGTTCATGTATTTACACCCCCCACAACACAATCTCATGTCAGTCCCTGATATTACCCACAGACTATGTCACAAGTGCCGATTGTAGAGGCTGAGTGGTCACACACTGGTCATCATTGGAACTATCAATCATCCATGAGAACTCCACCATCCTCTTCCTTGGGACGAGCTCCACCATCCTCTTCCATGGGATGAGCTCTACCATCCTCTTCCATGGGACAAGCGCCACCATCCTCTTCCTTGGGACAAGCTCCACCATCTTCTTCCATGGGATGAGCTCCACCATCCTCTTCCATGGGATGAGCTCCAACATCTGCAGATGGAAATACAGCAAAAACTACAGTTGTCCCTCAAGCAGCAGAGGATACAGCTGAACCTGACCATCAAGCAACAGAAGATACAGCTGAACCTGCCCCTCAAGCAGCAGAAGATACAGCTGAACCTGACCCTCAAGCAGCAGAAGATACAGCTGAACCTGACCCTCATGCAGCAGAAGATACAAATGAACCTGACCCTCAAGCAGCAGAAGATACAGCTGAACCTGACCCTCAAGCAGCAGAAGATACAACTGAACCTGACCCTCAAGCAACTGCCAGCCCTGTTGCTCAAGAGCCTCTGGATGCTTTGTATTCTCCCCTCAGTGAGGAATACATTGCACTCCAGAGGAGGCTCATCACAAGCACTGAGAGCATACAAAGAGGCCAAGAGAGGGTCTTCAGGAGCCAAGAAAGGTTTATCAGGGGCCAAGAGAGGTTCTTCAGTAGCTAAGAGAGGTTACACAAATGTAGCATAGAGCTGCAGAGGGACATGGCAGCATTGTTAAGTGCAAGTGTTTAAAACCAGTCACAGACAGGACACTGCCTCCAGCCTATCATCTGTGGCCAGCACCCCAGCAGAAACACCAGAATCTGCTAAAACAAGGAGAACAAGACAATCCACTACAGGCACTTCAGCTTCCTCATCCAAGAAGCCAACAAAATAATAATATTATTATAGTTCACCGTAAACCTTGTCCTCTGTTATTTACCATGTAATTGCCATACACATCCATGTGAGGTGTGTTTTATTACACTAATATTGTTAAAACATATAATATGACCTGTGTTGAAATGGCAATAAAAACAAATAATATTATCATGACATATTCTTGTACTATAATTCACATCCACATAGTTGTGTATGAAGGAAGGGTACATATAGTGATATTCACTTATAAGATGTAAATCAATGTATCTCACATCCAATATAAATTGACACATGGGTATATATAATACTGATGTTACTGATATGATGTGTATTGTCAGGTGTTTTAAGGCTGCAAGTCAGAGGTTGTGCTGTTTGTGATTGGTTTGACAAAATTGCAGAGGAGGAATATTGATTATAATAATTAAGTGGGCAGCAAAGTTTAACGGGACAATGTTCTTCCCTTTAATTTGTTCCAATGATCCACTTTACCTGCTGAAGTGTATTAAATTGTTTACAAGTATTTCCTTTACCCTTATGATTGCATTTGAAATATTTTACTTAGCCTGTGGTATCCCCACCCATCCTTAAAGGGACAGTCAACACCAGAATTTGTATTGTTTTAAAAGATAGATAATCCCTTTATTACCCATTCCCCAGTTTTGCATAACCAACACAGTTATATTAATATACTTTTAACCTCTGTGATTATCTTGTATCTAAGCCTCTGCAAACTGCCCCTTTATTTCAGTTCTTTTAACAGACTTGCAGTTTAGCCAATCAGTGCCTGCTCCCAGATAACTTCACGTGCACAAGCACAGTGTTATCTATATGAAACACATGAACTAACACCCTCTAGTGGTGAAAAACTGTTAAAATGCATTCTGAAAAGAGGTGGCCTTCAAGGTCTAAGGAATTAGCATATGAACCTCCTAGGTTAAGCTTTCAACTAAGAATACCAAGAGAACAAAGCAAAATTGGTGATAAAAGTAAATTGGAAAATTGTTTAAAACTACATGCTCTATCTAAAGCATAAAAGTTTATTTTGGCCTAGACTGTCCCTTTAAGCTTCTGACAGCCCCCTGATCACATGACATTTTTATTGACTTTCATTTTAGCAAATTAGTGCAGTGTCTGCCACAACCCACAGGCGTGATCACAATGTTATCTATATGGTTTACATGAACTAGCTCTAACCTGTTGTAGAAATCAAATGAAAAAGCATGTGATAACAGGCGGCCTTCAAGGTCTTAGAAATGATCATATGAGCCTTCCTAGGTTTAGCTTTCAACTAAGAATACCAAGAGAACAAAGCAAAATTGGTGATAAAATTAAATTGGAAAGTTGTTTAAAATTACATGCCCTATTTGAAACATGAAAGTTTTCTTTGGACTTGACTGTCCCTTTAAATATTTGAGATGCTGCTTAAATGTATGTGTTTTTTTAATGCTTTCAGGGAGTTATGTTGCTTTTTGAGTCAGTGCAAGGGTTGCTGCTCCTGCCATGTGTGGCAAGATGAGAATGGAGTAGATTTTCTCAATTCTGCGCGTGTAAGTCCTTGCGCTGTATATTGGATACCGAATTGCGTGCTAGTTTTATGTTAGTCTATGTGAGTAAAAAAGGCAGGCGACGGGTGAAACATATGCGCGCAACTTGTATGCTACGCCGTATATGTGATACCAAAACCGCGTAAAAACCAGAGGCGGCGGCTTTTGTGGGCGATGCCGTATATGTAATGGAGCCCCAAGTGGGATTTACATGCCACTACACTTGCTGAATTATTATGTTACGTCAACATTTAGATGGTCTTCAATTAGGTGGTCAGAAATAAATGTTATCATTATATGCAGATGATTTATTACTATTTTTGAGTAATTTAAAGGTTAGCTGGAGTTAGAGAGCTGGATGAGCTTACCAATTTCCCTTACTGCACGTATTATGCTAGCGAAAACCATATTATTCCCTAAATTATGTCAATAAATTTAACCAGCTTTGTGTTCGATTCATATGGAATGGAAGAAAACCTTGTATTGCATTAAATAGACTGATGAGTCTTAAATTAGCTGCGGGATAGGCATTCCCAAATATTAAATACTATAATTTGGCTGCTCTTCTTAAATTCGCTATTGATTGGATCACAGAAAAGGAATATGCCTCCTTCTTTTAATGTGAATCGAATCTGAAAGCGATAATACATTGTCCGGTTTTTAAACAACCATCTAATGTTTCTGACTTGATAACCTTTAGAAATATTATATTAGCCTGGCAGAAATATTGCCAGGCTAATATAATATAAAAATAGTCCCATATGCAACTGAAATGTTACCAATTCAGGGCAATTCTGAATTTTTACCAGGTTACACACCCAAGGCTTTCCAAGATTGGAAAATAAAGGATTAAAGCGGGTTAGACAACTATTAACAACAGATTGCACTATAGACAAGTTCAATGATATTCGTACTAAATTTGGAATAGCTAATAAAGATTTTTTTGCATTTCTGCAGATCAGACACTTTATTGTGGATATACAAAATAAATATAGTTCTGAATGGTCATTAGGACATCTTTCTGGGGGAATTAAATTATATCAGGCAGGCATATTCACCATTTCTTCCTTTTGCAACATTTTGATTTCAAATAATGATCAGACATATTTGAAATACATACCATATAAATGGCAAAGATATTTTTCAGACATTTATATACAAGATATCCAGGAGAGCTTAAAAATAATCAATGACTCATGGATACCTACGACATGGCGCAAATCGCACATAAAACTTATGTATGATACATATATTATTCCAGGAAAGGTGACAAATTGGTACAAAAATATATGCTTCTGTACAAGATGCAATACAGAGTATGCAGATATGTATCTCTGCTTCTGGTTATGTCCCAAAATTGCACAATTCTGGTGCAGAATACAATTTTGGTTGACTAATGTTTTTGAATTAGGGTTTGTGGTGATCCCACAACATATTTTCTTTTTAGTTAAATATTCTACAGCTTGTAAGAACCATAAATTAATTAATACTGATAGTAGCTCGTAACATCATATTAAGAACCTGGAAGGCCACCCAGGCGCCAAAATTCCCGGATTTTAAGAAATCTGTGATCATGCAATTTACTTTAGAACAATATAATATGCAGAGTTGTAATCATCGCCAATTGAAACTTTTTTTTAATAAATGGATAGAGGTAATCCAAACATTTCCAAACAATATACAGATTCAGCTAGTCAAAGCATTCATTAACTCAGTGTATGTCCTCCAAAATATATATGCAAGTCATTTCCCAATTACTTGGTTAGGTTAGTGATCTATAAGATAATGTATCACGGATACATGATTGATGATGGTGGGGGAGAGTGGGGGGAGTTCCAATTATCCCTTCTTTTTTTGTGTGTGTGTGTGCCGTGACAAAATCATGGAGGTAACATACTAACAGATTTTCTTATTTGGGTTTTGTGTGTTGCAATTCTGTGCAGATTCTACAAAAAAAAGGAACATTATAAGTTTTTGTGAGATGTATTTTATTTTATTATAATTGTATGTACAGTATTTGTATGGTTTTTTCTTTTCTTGCATTGCATATACATCAAGTATCGTATCCATTGTTGCCAAATCTTCATTTTCAGGTAAAGAGTATTTTCATTTTCTTTTTCTTTTTTTCTTCTTCTTATATACAAATAATGTACCTGTATATTTGTATATGTATATGGTTAATTCTACTATATAAATTAGTATTATATGCAAGTTTATTCTTATGTTAACATAAAAACCAATAAAAATTATATTTAAAAAAAAAAAAGCAGTGTCTTTGGAAATCCAATTCATGTATATAATGCAATATATATCATAATCATATGCTTCTAGTCACGTATTACACAAGTTTGCCTGTAAGGCCTCTTATATTCCACAAATGGCAAGATTCCAGGGCTATATTATTAGTTATTTATTGGCGTGGCATTTTATATTTTTTTAAGCTTAATTCATAGGGCCCCATTTCTCATTCTGCAGCTATGGAACCTGTCTGCCTGCATTTGGGGGTAGGGAGGCAATTACTGCTGCCTTTATCACTGCACAACTTTAATTTACCCTGTTCATGCAACCAATTGTGCAATATCAGGGCTGGTCAACCCCAACAAGTTGTTTATACAAAATTACTCCAGACTCATCTGATCTACAACTTAAAATCATGACACATTTAACAGTATTTATTATTTCTCATATTAATTTGTTGTAACCTGTGTTGCATTTTTGAATGGAGTCCGAGAATCTACATTACAAGCAGAATGTCTTGAGCTTTGGCGCCACCCAGTGCTAAATTGAATATACTGCTGTTTAGTAAAATTTCAAACACATTGCATAAAAGGCTAGCGTTATAATCTGCTACTACTGATCAGTTGATCATCAAGATGGTCTTCTGATCCATTATCCCCAGAGCCAATATTGAAAAAAAAATTTGTAAAAATATATTTTATATTTTGTATTGGGGCAGATTTATGTTCTGCCCAAATACAAAAAAATGTGTTGTGCATGATAAATACTTTTCATGCATTTCAATCTAACTATGGGTGCTGCCATTTTGAAAGTTACATTGCAGGAGAGTTGCACTAGAATACAATGAGCTAGATTACGAGTGGCGTGCTAACTGTTGCTTGCAAGCGATAAAGGGATTATTGCGGCTCTTTGTGCACGGCGTAAGTAACGCCCATATAGTTTATTTAAATGTGTTCCCTTGAGCGTAATTTAATTAAACGCGCGTTGGGATAGCACGACTTCAGAGATCTGGTTAACTGTTACGCTCAACTAAAAAGTTGCACAAAACACATCCAAAATACATTTAAAAGTACAGTTACACTCATAATAACACTGTCTTATAAAAATTATTTTAAAAATATTGCATAAATTAGTTATAAGGGCTCAAATGTATGAGGTCTCAGGTGTTGGAAAAAAAGCAGGCAAGGGCTTTACCATATATATGGCGAGGGATTTACAAGATTTCAAAGATAACAAAATCCATACTTATAAAAAGAAGTATAGTAGTAGGAATCCTTTTAACAACTACAATATTAATAAGAATATCGCCGTTCCGTTTGCGAACGGCGAACGCGAACGTCCGCAAAAGTTTGCGAACGGGCGAACTGGGTGAACCGCCATAGACCTCAATAGGCAGGCAAATTTTAAAACACACAGGGACTCTTTCTGGCCACAATAGTGATGGAAAAGTTGTTTCAAGGGGACTAACACCTGGACTGTGGCATGCCGGAGGGGGATCCATGGCAAAACTCCCATGGAAAATTACATAGTTGATGCAGAGTCTGGTTTTAATCCATAAAGGGCATAAATCACCTAACATTCCTAAATTGTTTGGAATAACGTGCTTTAAAACATTAGGTATGATGTTGTATCGATCAGGTAGTGTAAGGGTTACGCCCGCTTCACAGTGACAGACCAAACTCCCCGTTTAACGCACCGCAAACAACTGCAAACAGTCCATTTGCACAACCGCAAACTCCCCATTTGCACAAGGTTGGATACCAAGCTAGCCATGTCCCGTTCCTTGTCCTCACTGATGTCATTGAAGGTCTCTTCCTCCACCCAGCCACGTACAACACCAAGGGTCCCCGAAAGGTGACAACAAGCCCCCTGGGACGCCTGCTGTGTTTGGTCTTCCATCTCCTCAAAGCCACCTTCCTCCTCTGACTCCTCTTCTTCAGACTCCTCTCTCTGCGTTATTATAAGGTGTGTTATGTAGTACTATTCCTATCAGTTTAATCCCTGTTACGTCCCCTATCAGGGGACGTGTATATGGCATCGATTTTAGGAACCGGGAGATGGAAAAAGATGCTTGGTCGGTCCTCCTACTTCAAATTTGGGGCACTGCGCGTGCAATCTAATGTGCCACCAGATAGGAGTGGTGTGTTAAGTAGTTCTATTCCTATCAGTTTAATCCCTGTTACGTCCCCTATCAGGGGACCTGTATATGGCATCGATTTTAGGAACCGGGAGATGGAAAAAGATGCTTGGTCGGTCCTCCTACTTCAAATTTGGGGCACTGCGCGTGCAATCTAATGTGCCACCAGATAGGAGTGGTGTGTTAAGTAGTTTTATTCTTATCTGTTTAATCCCTGTTACGTCCCCTATCAGGGGACGTGTATATGGCATCGATTTTAGGAACCGGGAGATGGAAAAAGATGCTTGGTCGGACCTCCTACTTTAAATTTGGGGCACTGCGCATGCAATCTAATGTGCCACCAGATAGGAGTGGTGTGTTAAGTAGTTCTATTCTTATCAGTTTAATCCCTGTTACGTCCCCTATCAGGGGACGTGTATATGGCATCGATTTTAGGAACCGGGAGATGGAAAAAGATGCTTGGTCGGACCTCCTACTTCAAATTTGGGGCACTGCACATGCAATCTAATGTGCCACCAGATAGGAGTGGTGTGTTAAGTAGTACTATTCTTATCAGTTTAATCCCTGTTACGTCCCCTATCAGTGTTGTTTTTTTTTTTAAATGTACACTACTGTTACACCAGATATGAGTTGCACTGAGGTGACACTGTGCCCTGGCAGGCAGGCACTGAAACGCACACGTGTGAAGGAAACTGACTGCTATTATTTCACGGTAAAATTTTTTTAGTTTTTTTGAAATGTACACTACTGTTACAACAGATATGAGTGGTGGCACTGGTGTGACACTGTGCCCTGGCAGGCAGGCACTGAAACGCACACGTGTGAAGGAAACTGACTGCTATTATTTCACAGTCAAAACAGTGTTGTTGTTTTTAAATTTACACTACTGTTACAATAGATATGAGTGGTGGCACTGGTGTGACACTGTGCCCTGGCAGGCAGGCACTGAAACGCACACGTGTGAAGGAAACTGACTGCTATTATTTCACAGTCAAAAAAGTTTTTTTGTTTTTTTAAATGTACACTACTGTTACACCAGATATGAGTGGTGGCACTGGTATGACACTGAGCCCTGATAGGCAGGCAGGCACTGAAACGCACATGTGTGAAGGAAACTGACTGCTATTATTTCATAGTCAAAAAAGTGTTTGTTTTTTTAAATGTACACTACTGTTACAACAGATATGAGTGGTGGCACTGGTGTGACACTGTGCCCTGGCAGGCAGGCACTGAAACGCACACGTGTGAAGGAAACTGATTGCTATTATTTCACAGTCAAAAAAGTGTTGTTTTTTTTAAATGTACACTACTGTTACAACAGATATGAGTGGTGGCACTGGTGTGACACTGTGCCCTGGCAGGCAGGCACTGAAACGCACACGTGTGAAGGAAACTGACTGCTATTATTTAACACAGTCAAAAAAGTGTTGTTTTTTTTAAATGTACACTACTGTTACAACAGATATGAGTGGTGGCACTGGGCAAGTGGGCACAGTATACGCTGTGAGCCTGACACACATGCTAGCAGGCAGGCAACTGCAATTAGATTACACAGGAAAAAAAAAAAAAAGCAGACTGATGTTCTAGCCCTAAAAAGGGCTTTTTGGGGTGCTGTCCTTACAGCAGAGATCAGATGAGTCCTTCAGGACTGTAGTGGACACTGAATACACTAGCCTAGCTATTGATTTCCCTATTAAATCAGCAGCAGCTACACTGTCCCTCCTCTCACTAAGAATGCAGCTTCCAAATTAATCTAAAATGGATGCTGTCCAGGAGGTGGGAGGGTGTGGGAGGGAGGGTCTGCTGCTGATTGGCTGGAATGTGTCTGCTGACTGTGAGGTACAGGGTCAAAGTTTACTCAATGATGACGAATAGGGGGCGGATCGAACATCGCATATGTTAGCCGCCGCGGCGAATGCGAACAAGCTATGTTCGCCGGGAACTATACGCCGGCGAACTATTCGCGACATCACTATTTACAGCTATTAAAAGGAAGGAACAACAAATTTTAGCAGGAAGATCTAGTAATTATGCTACACATAAGGAGAGATTTTCCCATAACAATCCTCAAACTAATCAACATTATAATAACAATTTTTTTAACAAGAATGCAAAACATCACCAGGGTATATCATATACAAACAATCCCACAAGAGGCCAGAATTTTGACTTTAAGACCCCTAATAGATATGAAGCTTTAAGTAATGAAGAACCTACATGGCACACACAGGGGGCTAAACCTAAAAGTAATACCCAAGTTTATTTTTTAGAACAGGGACAGGAACCAGGGACTATTCCTCCACAAGACAAAGGTCCATATATCCAGCCCAGGGACCAAATTCATCCACCATTGGCAGTTTGGGAGCCTCAACCCCAGAGAGTAAGAAACAGAACTCTGGATATAGAAGAGGAAATAGAGGAGGATTCAGAGTTCAGGGAAAACACCAGAAAAGCAAGATATTAAGTTAATCAAAAGCAGAGATACTGTAGTTAATCTGGCATATTTAGAACTCAACAACAATGACACCACATTGCTTAGTAAGGATCTTAGTTTTTTCCCAAAAGCGGAGTTAAATAATTTCAAAACCTATATGGATATACTGTACACAAATTTATTATGAAATTAACATTAAAGTGTAATTTCCTTAAGAGATCAGAGAATAGGAGTATAAATAATCCTGAACATCTAGAATCAGCAGATCTTGATACACTAAAAATTTTAAAGGATCTCGATGAGGCACATTTAGATCATTTGAATAGTCCAGAAGAGATATTTGATCCAATGGATTTATTAAACTTGTCAACACATAATGAAGCTTCTGAAATAGGACATACCAAATTTAAGAATAAGTTTATGTTTTATCCCATTAATGCACAAGGGGTCAAATACCTGTCTTTTCTAGACTTGTCCTTGAGGATTTAAGCTCATCTGTATGCCAAAAAGGCAAAATGACAAATAAATTTAATGATAACCTCAATAGTCAGAAAAGAAAATCTTATGAATAACACAGAGGCACATTTGTGCCGCCGATAAAGACGGTGGTATTGTTATACAGAAGAGAGTAGATTACTTGAAGGAAGCCATAAGGCTACTCCATGATGAGAAAACATATGCTATACTCCCTAATGATCCTACTATTGCATATGTTAGGGAACTCAATGATTTACTAAGTCAGGCCAAAGATCAAGGGATACTTACCAAACAAGAATATACGGTTTTATATAACCCTGACCCAAGTCTAGCTTTGTTTTACCATTTGCCCAAGGTGCACAAGGACCTTGATAACCCCCCAGGTAGGCCCATAGTTTCTGGCATTGGAGCTTTATGTGATAATTTGCCAAAATATGTGGACTTTTATCTAGAGCCCATTGTACAGAAAACTAGGGCCTACCTGAAGGATACTACAGATGTTATCAAGACTTTTGAAGGACAGCAATGGGAGGACGATTTATGAAGAGAGTATATTACTTGAAGGAAGCCATAAGGCTACTCCATGATGAGAAAACATATGCTATACTCCCTAATGATCCTACTATTGCATATGTTAGGGAACTCAATGATTTACTAAGTCAGGCCAAAGATCAAGGGATACTTACCAAACAAGAATATACGGTTTTATATAACCCTGACCCAAGTCTAGCTTTGTTTTACCATTTGCCCAAGGTGCACAAGGACCTTGATAACCCCCCAGGTAGGCCCATAGTTTCTGGCATTGGAGCTTTATGTGATAATTTGCCAAAATATGTGGACTTTTATCTAGAGCCCATTGTACAGAAAACTAGGGCCTACCTGAAGGATACTACAGATGTTATCAAGACTTTTGAAGGACAGCAATGGGAGGACGATTTATGAAGAGAGTAGATTACTTGAAGGAAGCCATAAGGCTACTCCATGATGAGAAAACATATGCTATACTCCCTAATGATCCTACTATTGCATATGTTAGGGAACTCAATGATTTACTAAGTCAGGCCAAAGATCAAGGGATACTTACCAAACAAGAATATACGGTTTTATATAACCCTGACCCAAGTCTATCTTTGTTTTACCATTTGCCCAAGGTGCACAAGGACCTTGATAACCCCCCAGGTAGGCCCATAGTTTCTGGCATTGGAGCTTTATGTGATAATTTGCCAAAATATGTGGACTTTTATCTAGAGCCCATTGTACAGAAAATTAGGGCCTACCTGAAGGATACTACAGATGTTATCAAGACTTTTGAAGGACAGCAATGGGAGGACGATTTATGGTGGTTGACGTGCGACGTAGCCGCACTATATACTTGCATCCCACACTCTAGGGGAATAAAAGCAACAGAGGATCCCCTGTTGGGCTGGAATATTCCAGATATCCATTTAGAGTTTATTTTATCTTTCATAGGGTTTATCCTCGAGCACAATTATTTTGTGTTCGAGGGTAGATATTACAATCAGAAACAGGGGGCAGCGATGGGGATAACCTTTGCCCCATCATACGCCAACCTCTTTATGGATAGTTATGAACATCATTACATATGGAACAAAAATAGATTTAATGATAACATCATTAAATATCATCATTATACTGATGATGTCATCATCCTGTGAAAAGGGACGACAATTGGAGATAGATGAATTCCTCAATTATATGAATATAAATTATTTTTATTTGACCTTTGTGGGCACATACTCCCAGAAATCAATTGAGTTCCTGGACTTGAATCTATTTGTAGACAAAGACAACAGGGTGGCAGTGTCTAATTATCGTAAACCCACTGATAAAAATAGTTTTCTTGATGCTAATAGTGCGCACAAAAAGAGTTGGGTTAGGAACATATATATTAGAACATATATATGCAGCCACCAATTAGCAGATAAACCTGTCAGCAAAGGATAACAAGATAAGGAAGCAAATTAAATAATAGAAGTACATTAGAAAGTATTATGAAAGTGTATGTTCTGTCTAAATCATGATTGTCTAATTATGACTTTACTGTTCCTTTAATTTGCATTTCAATACCTAACGATTAGTCTCTGTGTACAAAACGAGATAATAGGACCAGGTCTGCTGTTTCTGCATGTTCAGCCCATTAAATGGGCCTCTCCTTGAGAACAATAGGGTTGTTTTTTTATGAAAAACATTGCTGAAGCTTGTTAAGTTTTAAGCTCTTCTTTAAGTTAACCCCAAATTAGTATGGAGAAGCCCAGTATGGTTAAACAATTTCCATTATTATTGTCTACAAAGTTAAAAGAAAAACTTATGGAGTAAATATAGTCATGCTTGTATCACGCTGTAGCCCAACCAGCACGCCATCAGACACATTTCGCTTAACCACTTTCTCAAAGACAGCTCATTTACAGGCAGAAACAGATTGCATTTAAATCCTCCTTTCCACGCTGTTTGCTCGTGAACCTGAAGTGATGTATCGGACCCATCCACCAATTATACACAAGCCGGTATCGTCATATTAGCCTGATTCATTCTAACAAATGTTTAATTTTTTTTCTACACGTAATACCAAGTAGATCATTTGTTGCCAATACTACACATCACTTATTCTTCTTAAAGGCGCTCAAATCTTTAGCGCAAATTTAGTCTATTTCACAAGCATCCAGGCTTTTGGGGTCATAAATAAAACAATATTATATATACTTTGAAAACACATTGAGTATATATACTCAATTTTTTTTGAGACAGTAGAGGCAAAAAAAGCAATCATGAATAATATAGTATATACATTTTGTTATTTTGTCATGGGAAAGCTGCTATACATTAAATAATTATCACATTTTCTATTAAATCTATATACCCATGCATCACTTAATCCTTCACCCTAGGAATAGATCAATAGCCCATCTTATATTTATATCTGATGGTTCTTTAGTTTTCAAAGAGAAAATCCAATATGCCTCCCTATATAATAGTTTTCCAAATCTGTTCCATCTCTTTTGTTAACCTGTACATAATCAATACACTGTACTCTGAGCCTATCTGTCCTCCCTTGGAGATTACATGTTGTGCAAAGTGGTTGGCAACAGGGTTTCTAGGTGGATCTGCCTCTATATCATTGAGATGTTCCCTAATATGATCTTTTAACATTCTACTAAAGCACCCTACCTATTGTTTGTTACATACTTCACAGCTTATAAAATACACTTTGTATTTGTATGTACAGTCCAATCTGAATTTAATCTCAAATGTGTCACCTGATTGGCTAAACACAAAGGTGTCCCCTCTTTTTATATATTCACGTTTTACATGGTCTTTACCACACTTAAATGTTCCTTTTTTTCTACCCAGCACTCTTTTGAATTTTTATTATTTTCACCATATACATAAGTTATCAATCTATCCCCTATTGTTGGTGCCCTCCTTGCCACATGTGAGTGAGCACCCTGTTGATACTATTTTATCTAGATCAGGGTTGGTCTGTAATTTATTTAGATTGTTTTTTTATAACATTTACCACTTTAGTATATTGGTTACTGAAATTTGTGATGAATTTAATTGTATTGCCATCTGAATCTCCACCTCCCAATCGGCTCTCTATCTTTTTATCTTTTAATAACTTAATCCTATTTATTGCCCTAACCTTCTCTTTGTTAAAAAAAAACCTCTATTATATCCCCTTTGTACCAGTCTATCTATTAGTTCTAGTGAATGTTTATCATAGTCAACTAATAATGTACAGTTCCTGCAAATTCGTATGAACTGTCTTCTGGGGATAGATTTTCTTAGGTGGCATGGATGGCATGAATCATATCTGAGAATAGTATTACCCTCAATATCCTTCCAATATAGTTCAACATCAATTTTTCTCTGTTCTATATTGCCCTTAAATAGGACATCCAGATATTTAATTTTTTCAACTTCATGTTCCCAAGTGAATTTAAACTCACAGTTTAATTTAGATATTCAACAAAGGAGATTGCATAAGATTTCGAGCCTTCCCATATAAACATTAAATCGCCAATGAAATGGACATACAGTCAAATAAATCTTCCAAAAGCAAAATTTGGCCCCCATTGCCATCCTGCATCTCTGGATATAGAAATCACCATTAAATAAGAAGAAATTGTGGGTCAGAAGAAATCTTAAAACCTCCAATATGTAGTTAATCAATTCATCTGGGAATATCAAGCAAAGTTTCCAATTGTATTTAACATTGTCAATTCCAAGATCATGGGGGAAACATGAATACAGCGAGCTCACATCGACCGTGAGCCAGCTGTGTGTATCCCCCTATTGAAAGTGTTGTAGATTTTGTAGCAGTTGTTTAAAAACCCTAAAATAGTTATGAATCATGGCCGCGATCCGATATACGTCGTAGTTTGCGGCACAAGCGAGGGAACCCGCGCCGCCTGTAATTTCACCTCGCAACTCGAGCTATCCAATATACTGTGCCGTCAGATGCTAAACTAGCGTAAGTAGGAAAAACCGGCAATCAACTAAAATGTGCGCAAATACACATTTTAGTCGTCGCAAGTACTTACGCCAGTATTTTGTTCACATAAAGTCTCAATAAAGTGTAGTTTTATGCAAATTAGGCTACGAATCGTAAAAAACAATGGCCAGTTCTAAAAGATGCGCCACGTAATTACGCCATTCAAAATTCATACATAAACCCATGCGCAGCAGCCATTTTATTTAGTGTGTTTGGTTGGTTCTTGGAGCTACAGCACACTACAGCGAGTAGAGAGATTAGTGGTAAGAGCAGTGAGAGAGGAGCATTTCATTCAGTTAGTTAGGTCGGATTGTTGGATTGTTAAACCTGTACATTTATTAACACCTTTTTTTACATATTGCACACATTTTGCATACACACATATACAAAATACACAACACTTTTTTTTATAACACCTCACACATTTTATTTATCTTTTACAGTGTGATAGGCTGTGATAGTGTTTGCTTGTGATTGTGTGTGATTGAAGTGTGAGTGAGTGTGAGTGTGTGAGTGTGTGTAGTTTGAGGATGACAGGGAGAGCTAGGGCGGGGGGGAGGAGGGAAGGGGAGTTGCAGGGAGAGGATTATGGACAGGAGGAGCAGCAGGGTCCTCGTCAGGGAGTGAGTGGAGTGGGGAGAGGGAGAGTTAGAAGGGAGGATTGGAGTGGGGTTGCCCCAAGGCCAGGCACACTCAGAAGAGGGATAGAGGGTGCACATGGGGATTGAAGGGGGGAGGAGGGAGAGGATAGGGAGGAACCCACACCAGGGACATCCCAGGGAGGGAGCCAGGCGGCCCAGGACGAGGAGTGCATGAGGTGCCCCAACTTCTCTTTTGCCGAAAACCTCGCGCTAGTCCAGGCCGTCATGGAGAACCACACTGCCCTCATTGGTCAAGAGAAGGGCAAAGGAGTTGCCCGAAGGCGTAGAGATGCATGGCTGAAGGTCGAGGAGGCAGTCAACAGCGTGGCCCAGCAGAGGAGGAATGTGGATGGGCTCAAGAAAAGGTGGAATGACTGCAAGATACGGGTGAAGGAGAAAATGGGCCAAGAAGCCATGTACCAGAGGGGAACAGGTGGTTGTCCTCCCCAGGAGGCGGAATATAATGTGTGGCAGGAGATCATTCGCAGGTCCCTGAGCGTCACAGCAGTTTGTGGACTTCCAGGGGCTCGTGACTCAGGGGCTGCAACATCAGCACAGCATGCTGGTGAGTAACATCCCACACACCAGTATTATATGTATTTGAGATATAACATCCTTTAATGTCACACATTCATGTACACAATGAGGAGCATGGTATTTGGCCTACTAACAAAAACATCTACAATTATATTTCACATTAAAGGGACATTAAACCAAATCTTTTTATGTCATTATTCAGATAGAGAATACAGTTTTAAACAACATCCCAATTTACTTCTATTATCTAATTTGCTTCATTATTTTGTTATTCTTTGTTTATTAAATATCAATGCACATGGGTGAGCCAATCACATGAGGCATTGATGTGCAGCCACCAATCAGTAGCTTCTGAGCCTATCTAGATATGCTTTTCAGATAAGAATATCAAGAGAATGAAGCAAATTAGGTAATGAAAGTAAATTACAAAGTTGTTTAAAATTGCATGCTCTAGCTGAATCATGAAATAAAAAAAATGTGTTTAATGTCCATTTAATGCTACTTAACACATTGAAATTCATGATATGAGGTGGAATAGTTAAATACTAATATGTCTCAGAGTAACACAGGCCACAAGCCACATGTAGAGTTTTCAGTAAATGGACACTATAGTCATCACAATACTTTTAGCTCAAGAAAGCACGTTATGTGCCTACATCAGGCTAAAGGAAATTGTGTGACCATAGTGTCACTTAAAGAACACATTTTCTCCATCACTGACATGTACAAAGAACTATTGTATGAAACACATACATGTATACTTTGCATATTAAAATCCCTCATATCACAAATCACAATGTGCACATGCATGTTATAGAGTTTGACATTAGAATGAGTATAGGCCCTAGCATGTATCAATGTACATTGTATGCCCACATGGATATATATATGATTGTACTAATACCTCTCATCATTTGACTCCTCCACAGAACCTCCTGTCACCAGGGTGCAAACGGGCATGCATCCACCGCAATATCCAGGCCAGAGAATGCCTCCACCGCAACCACCAGGCCAGAGAATGCCTCCACCGCAACCACCAGTCCAGAGAATGCCTCCACCGCAACCACCAGGCCAGAGCATCCATCAACAGTATGCTCCCAGGCATGAGCTGGGTTGGATTGCCTCTGTTGAGGACCCATACGTCATGCCACCAACTTTGGAAGACGAGCCCTGGCAGGATCCCTGGCCGGAGGACTATTCTTTTGGTTTTGAGGTGGAGCCAAGTCATCCCCAAAGGGTAGATGTCTTTACCCCCCCCCTCCCAATATCAGGCCAGTCAGGACTTTTACCAACAGGACATACAAACTGGACAGGCTGAGTGGTCGCACACCAGTTGGCAATGGGACTACCAGTCCACCCGGAGAGCTCCACCATCCGCTTCCCTTGGAAGAGCTCCAGCATCTGAAGAGGAGCATATAGCTGTCGTAGTTCCTCATGCAGCACCAGCTGTCATAGTTCCTCAGCAAGCACCAGCTGTCATAGTTCCCGAGGAAGCACCGGCTGTCATAGTTCCCGAGGAAGCACCAGCTGTCATAGTTCCTCAGCAAGCACCAGCTGTCATAGTTCCTCAGCAAGCATCAGCTGTCATAGTTCCAGAGGAAGCACCAGCTGTCATAGTTCCCGATGCAGCAGAAGCTGAGGATGTTCCAGATGTAACAGCAGCTAGAGGTGAACCTGCGCCTATAATCCCTGCTGGTCAACAGCCTGTAGATCCTCTGTCTGGGCGACGAATACATTGCCCTCCAGAGGAGGCTCATAGCAAGCTGTGAGAGAAGACAGAGAGAGCAAAGCAGGTTTTACAGGAGCCAACAGACCTTACTCTAGCGTTCCATTGAGCTGCAACGGGACATGGCAGCATCTTTAAATGGTATAGTCCAGAACCAATCTCAGATGATGAGAGTTATTTTGGATATGCAGATGCAGACTGACAACAGATGGCGGGAACAAAACCAACTGTTGGGTGTGTTGGTGGAGCATTTCACACACCAGCAGGACACTGCCTCCAGCCTCTCATCTGAGGCCAGCACTCCTGCAGAATCCTCTGAATCCACACAACCCAGGAGAACCAGGAGAGCCACTCCAGGCACCTCAGCCCCCTCATCTAAGAAGCCTAAAAAAAAATATTGTTATATTTCAGCCTAAATCTTGTCCTCTGTTATTTACCATATAATTGTCATCCACATCCATGTGAGGGGTGTTTTAGTACACTAATATTTTTTAAACATATAATAAGGCCTGTGTGGAAATGGCCCAAAAAAGGTAATATTATCATGTTTATGACATATTCATGTTCTCTAAACCACATCACATAGTTGTGTATGAAGGGTACATATAGTGATATTCACTTTTAAGATGTAAATCAAGGTTTCTCACATCCAATAGAAATTGACCCATGTGCAGGGATAGGCACGAGCCAAGGCTGTGGCGGACATTTTCTAAGGTAAAGACTTTTAGTGAAGGACACCTTGCCTATCCCTGCACATGGGTATATATAGCTAAATAATAATGTTTTTACAGAAGGTGTGAACATAAGGTATTAACATCCATTTTCATTCCTCGAAATGATAGTCAATAAATCATAGTGACCAAAACATGAATTGAACTAATGATATATTTTCAGTAATTAGGGTGTTCAAGGGAATTTGGGTGGTATGTAGTAGTTTCACTTACATGCAGTGGAAATCCGCAGTATGTAATTCGATGACCAGCTGCAGCAGGGGCAGCACCATGACCATGGACCTCAGCAGCAACTATAGAATCAGCATGTGTAGACGGAACAACAGGGGATTGTAGGGCTTCCAGCACCCCTTGTGCCCCGTGATGCACCCTTGTGCCCCATGATGCACCCCTTGTGCCCCGTGATGCACCCTTGTGCCCCATGATGCACCCCTTGTGCCCCATGATGCACCCTTGTGCCCCATGATGCACCCCTTGTGCCCCGTGATGCACCCTTGTGCCCCGTGATGCACCCCTTGTGCCCCGTGATGCACCCTTGTGCTCAATGATGCACCCCTTGTGCCCCATGATGCACCCTTGTGCCCAATGATGCACCCCTTGTGCCCCATGATGCACCCCTTTGTGATTGGTTTGACAAACTTGCAGGGGCAGGCATAATAAATGCTTTGAAGAGGTTAACTATTGTGATCAAGCTGCTGATATGTATGTTGTTAAGCATGCACTTGTTAGGCCTTCAGAGCGTTATGTTGGTTTCTAAGTCAGTGCAAGGGTTCCTGCGGCTGAAATTTGTGGCAAGATGAGAATGGAGTAGATTTTCTGAAATCTGCGTGCGTAAGTCCTTACGCCGTATATTGGATACCAAACTGCGCGTTTTTTGTATGTCAGTCTATGGGCCAAAAAACGATGGGCGAAGGCAGAAATATACGCGCGTAACTTTTAAGTTACGCCGTATATAGGATACCAAACCCGCGCCCCGTGCAAAATTTGGCATCGCCAGCTTCTGCGGGCGATGATTTATATCGGATCGCGGCCCTTTTTGACTATTGGTTGTAATAAATTGTCAGCCCATTCCCCCATATGTTCCACCAAGAATTCAACACCTGAAACAGTAGGTCTCCCTGGAGGGGAGTTCAGGCTTTTATGAATCTTGGGGACCAGCCTAAAATTGTGCCCCATGATGCACCCCTTGTGCCCCGTGATGCACCCTTGTGCCCCATGATGCACCCCTTGTGCCCCATGATGCACCCCTTGTGCCCCGTGATGCACCCCTTGTGTCCCGTGATGAACCCCTTGTGCCCCGTGATGCACCCTTGTGCCCCATGATGCACCCCTTGTGCCCCGTGATGCACCCCTTGTGCCCCATGATGCACCCCTTGTGCCCCATGATGCACCCTTGTGCCCCATGATGCACCCTTGTGCCCCATGATGCACCCTTGTGCCCCATGATGCACCCTTGTGCCCAATGATGCACCCTTTGTTCCCCATGATGCACCCTTGTGCCCAATGATGCACCCTTTGTTCCCCATGATGCACCCTTGTGCTCAATGATGCACCCCTTGTGCCCCATGATGCACCCTTGTGCCCAATGATGCACCCCTTGTGCCCCATGATGCACCCCTTTGTGATTGGTTTGACAAACTTGCAGGGGCAGGAATAATAAATGCTTTGAAGAGGTTAACTATTGTGATCAAGCTGCTGATATGTATGTTGTTAAGCATGCACTTGTTAGGCCTTCAGAGCGTTATGTTGGTTTCTAAGTCAGTGCAAGGGTTCCTGCGGCTGAAATTTGTGGCAAGATGAGAATGGAGTAGATTTTCTGAAATCTGCGTGCGTAAGTCCTTACGCCGTATATTGGATACCAAACTGCGCGTGTTTTGTATGTCAGTCTATGGGCCAAAAAACGATGGGCGAAGGCAGAAATATACGCGCGTAACTTTTAAGTTACGCCGTATATAGGATACCAAACCCGCGCCCCGTGCAAAATTTGGCATCGCCAGCTTCTGCGGGCGACGATTTATATCGGATCGCGGCCCATTTTGACTATTGGTTGTAATAAATTGTCAGCCCATTCCCCCATATGTTCCACCAAGAATTCAACACCTGAAACAGTAGGTCTCCCTGGAGGGGAGTTCAGGCTTTTATGAATCTTGGGGACCAGCCTAAAATTGGCTGTTTCTGGCTTTTCTGGAAATAGGTAGTTCAGTAATTTATTATCCAAAATACCCAACTCATATACTATATCTAATAACTGGATTCATTCTTGGGATTAAAAGTAAGTTAGTCACTCAATTGTCTTTCAGCCTCTATTTTATATTATTTACTGTTCTTGATTATTATTGAGCCACCCTTACCTGCTGGAGTAATGGCTATATTATCATTTTCGCTCAAGGAACATAGGGCCCTTCTCTGGGCAGCTTCTTCTTAAATTCACTACCAAGTTTGATTAAATCTTTATAGACTTTTTCTAGGAACATATCTATAACTTTATCTCTTGTTTGTTTTGGATAAAATGTACTATTATTTTTTTAATGTTTTGTTCCACCCTTTGTTTGTTTCTATAGGAGCTATATCTCTCCCTGACTCAGTTTCAAGTTGTAATAACATTTAACATATATATTACATTGATATATATATATACATTGATCTTAAAAATCTAAATTTGCCTCAGCCTTTCTGCATGTTCAGCCCATGTAAAGGACCTATCATTGAGAACAATTGTGGTGGGGGGGGGGGGGTTATGAGCAAAAACAGCTACAAATTAAATACAAAAATTAGCATAAAGGAACTTTTTATTAATACTCTGCTTTTTTTTTAATCTACTTGGACCAGAGGGGTAGAAAGCGTGAGATGCTGGCTGCACACTCTAGTAACCTATTTGTAACTGTCAATAATTGGTCACAGGAGAAAAAGTAACCTAAATTACAACATGGCAGCGCTCATTGTTTTACTGACACTAAAACTTAATATTTATTTTGTCAATATTTACATAGCTAATGAAACTTTACAAATATACATCTACATGTTATTCTCAGATTAATCTTTACATTGAATAAATCATTCTATCTAGCATTTATTTACGGCTAGATTTGGAGTTTGGCGGTAAAAGGGCTGTTAACGCTCCGCGGGTTTTTTTCTGGCCGCACCATAAATTTAACTCTGGTATCGAGAGTTCAAACAAATGCTGCGTTAGGCTCCAAAAAAGGAGCGTAGAGCATTTTTACCGCAAATGCAACTCTCGATACCAGAGTTGCTTACGGACGCGGCCGGCCTCAAAAACGTGCTCGTGCACGATTCTCCCATAGGAAACAATGGGGCTGTTTGAGCTGAAAAAAAACCTAACACCTGCAAAAAAGCAGCGTTCAGCTCCTAACGCAGCCCCATTGTTTCCTATGGGGAAACACTTCCTACGTCTGCACCTAACACCCTAACATGTACCCCGAGTCTAAACACCCCTACCCTTACACTTATTAACCCCTAATCTGCCGCCCCCGCTATCGCTGACCCCTGCATTACACTTTTAACCCCTAATCTGCCGCTCCGTAAACCGCCGCCACCTACGTTATCCCTATGTACCCCTAATCTGCTGCCCTAACATCGCCGACCCCTATGTTATATTTATTAACCCCTAATCTGCCCCCCACAACGTCGCCGACACCTGCCTACACTTATTAACCCCTAATCTGCCGAGCGGACCTGAGCGCTACTATAATAAAGTTATTAACCCCTAATCCGCCTCACTAACCCTATCATAAATAGTATTAACCCCTAATCTGCCCTCCCTAACATCGCCGACACCTACCTTCAATTATTAACCCCTAATCTGCCGACCGGAGCTCACCGCTATTCTAATAAATGTATTAACCCCTAAAGCTAAGTCTAACCCTAACACTAACACCCCCCTAAGTTAAATATAATATTTATCTAACGAAATAAATTAACTCTTATTAAATAAATGATTCCTATTTAAAGCTAAATACTTACCTGTAAAATAAATCCTAATATAGCTACAATATAAATTACATTTATATTATAGCTATTTTAGGATTAATATTTATTTTACAGGTAACTTTGTATTTATTTTAACCAGGTACAATAGCTATTAAATAGTTAAGAACTATTTAATAGTTACCTAGTTAAAATAATTACAAATTTACCTGTAAAATAAATCCTAACCTAAGTTATAATTAAACCTAACACTACCCTATCAATAAAATAATTAAATAAACTACCTACAATTACCTACAATTAACCTAACACTACACTATCAATAAATTAATTAAACACAATTGCTACAAATAAATACAATTAAATAAACTATCTAAAGTACAAAAAATAAAAAAGAACTAAGTTACAGAAAATAAAAAAATATTTACAAACATAAGAAAAATATTACAACAATTTTAAACTAATTACACCTACTCTAAGCCCCCTAATAAAATAACAAAGACCCCCAAAATAAAAAATTCCCTACCCTATTCTAAAATACAAAAATTACAAGCTCTTTTACCTTACCAGCCCTGAACAGGGCCCTTTGCGGGGCATGCCCCAAGAATTTCAGCTCTTTTGCCTGTAAAAAAAAACATACAATACCCCCCCCCCCAACATTACAACCCACCACCCACATACCCCTAATCTAACCCAAACCCCCCTTAAATAAACCTAACACTAAGCCCCTGATGATCTTCCTACCTTGTCTTCACCATGCCAGGTTCACCGATCCGTCCTGGCTCCAAGATCTTCATCCAACCCAAGCGGGGGTTGGCGATCCATAATCCGGTGCTCCAAAGTCTTCCTCCTATCCGGCAAGAAGAGGACATCCGGACCGGCAAACATCTTCTCCAAGCGGCATCTTCTATGTTCTTCCATCCGATGACGACCGGCTCCATCTTGAAGACCTCCAGCGCGGATCCATCCTCTTCTTCCGACGACTAGACGACGAATGACGGTTCCTTTAAGGGACGTCATCCAAGATGGCGTCCCTCGAATTCCGATTGGCTGATAGGATTCTATCAGCCAATCGGAATTAAGGTAGGAATTTTCTGATTGGCTGATGGAATCAGCCAATCAGAATCAAGTTCAATCCGATTGGCTGATCCAATCAGCCAATCAGATTGAGCTCGCATTGTATTGGCTGATCGGAACAGCCAATAGAATGCGAGCTCAATCTGATTGGCTGATTGGATCAGCCAATCGGATTGAACTTGATTCTGATTGGCTGATTCCATCAGCCAATCAGAAAATTCCTACCTTAATTCCGATTGGCTGATAGAATCCTATCAGCCAATCGGAATTCGAGGGACGCCATCTTGGATGACGTCCCTTAAAGGAACCGTCATTCGTCGTCTAGTCGTCGGAAGAAGAGGATGGATCCGCGCTGGAGGTCTTCAAGATGGAGCCGGTCGTCATCGGATGGAAGAACATAGAAGATGCCGCTTGGAGAAGATGTTTGCCGGTCCGGATGTCCTCTTCTTGCCGGATAGGAGGAAGACTTTGGAGCACCGGATTATGGATCGCCAACCCCCGCTTGGGTTGGATGAAGATCTTGGAGCCAGGACGGATCGGTGAACCTGGCATGGTGAAGACAAGGTAGGAAGATCATCAGGGGCTTAGTGTTAGGTTTATTTAAGGGGGGTTTGGGTTAGATTAGGGGTATGTGGGTGGTGGGTTGTAATGTTGGTGGGGGGGGGTATTGTATGTTTTCTTTTACAGGCAAAAGAGCTGAACTTCTTGGGGCATGCCCCGCAAAGGGCCCTGTTCAGGGCTGGTAAGGTAAAAGAGCTTGTAACTTTTTAAATTTAGAATAGGGTAGGGAATTTTTTATTTTGGGGGTCTTTGTTATTTTATTAGGGGGCTTAGAGTAGGTGTAATTAGTTTAAAATTGTTGTAATATTTTTCTTATGTTTGTAAATATTTTTTTATTTTCTGTAACTTAGTTCTTTTTTATTTTTTGTACTTTAGATAGTTTATTTAATTGTATTTATTTGTAGCAATTGTGTTTAATTAATTTATTGATAGTGTAGTGTTAGGTTAATTGTAGGTAATTGTAGGTAGTTTATTTAATTATTTTATTGATAGGGTAGTGTTAGGTTTAATTATAACTTAGGTTAGGATTTATTTTACAGGTAAATTTGTAATTATTTTAACTAGGTAACTATTAAATAGTTCTTAACTATTTAATAGCTATTGTACCTGGTTAAAATAAATACAAAGTTACCTGTAAAATAAATATTAATCCTAAAATAGCTATAATATAAATGTAATTTATATTGTAGCTATATTAGGATTTATTTTACAGGTAAGTATTTAGCTTTAAATAGGAATCATTTATTTAATAAGAGTTAATTTATTTCGTTAGATAAAAATTATATTTAACTTAGGGGGGTGTTAGTGTTAGGGTTAGACTTAGCTTTAGGGGTTAATACATTTATTAGAATAGCGGTGAGCTCCGGTCGGCAGATTAGGGGTTAATAATTGAAGGTAGGTGTCGGCGATGTTAGGGAGGGCAGATTAGGGGTTAATACTATTTATGATAGGGTTAGTGAGGCGGATTAGGGGTTAATAACTTTATTATAGTAGCGCTCAGGTCCGCTCGGCAGATTAGGGGTTAATAAGTGTAGGTAGGTGTCGGCGACGTTGTGGGGGGCAGATTAGGGGTTAATAAATATAACATAGGGGTCGGCGATGTTAGGGGCAGAAGATTAGGGGTACATAGGGATAACGTAGGTGGCGGCGATTTGCGGTCGGAAGATTAGGGGTTAATTATTTTAAGTAGCTTGCGGCGACGTTGTGTGGGGCAAGTTAGGGGTTAAAAAATATAATATAGGGGTCGGCGGGGTTAGGGGCAGCAGATTAGGGGTACATAAGTATAACGTAGGTGGCGGTCGGCAGATTAGGGGTTAAAAATTTTAATCGAGTGGCGGCGATGTGGGGGGACCTCGGTTTAGGGGTACATAGGTAGTTTATGGGTGTTAGTGTAGTTTAGGGTACAGTAGTTAAGAGCTTTATGAACCGGCGTTAGCCAGAAAGCTCTTAACTCCTGCTTTTTTCAGGCGGCTGGAATCTTGTCGTTAGAGCTCTAACGCTCACTGCAGAAACGACTCTAAATACCAGCGTTAGAAAGATCCCATTGAAAAGATAGGCTACGCAAATGGCGTAGGGGGATCTGCGGTATGGAAAAGTCGCGGCTGTAAAGTGAGCGTTAGACCCTTTAATCACTGACTCCAAATACCAGCGGGCGGCCAAAACCAGCGTTAGGAGCCTCTAACGCTGGTTTTGACGGCTACCGCCGAACTCTAAATCTAGGCCTTAGTGTTTAATGTCCCTTTAATAACATTCTACAGCTTTAAAAGGGACATGAAACCCAAAAATTATTATTTCATGATTCACATAGAGCATACAATTTTAAACAAGTTTCCAATTTGCTTCTAATATCATTTTTGCTTCATTCTCTTTGTATCCTTTATTTAAGGAGAAACAATGCACTACTGGGAGCTAGCTGAACAAATTGATAAGTCAATGGTAATAAGAGGTTTGTATGTGCAGCCATCAATCAGCAGCTAGCTCTCAGTTAGTAGTTAGCTAGGTATGCTTTTCAACAAAGGATACCAAGGGAACAACACACATTAGAAAAATTAATAATTGGAAAGTTGTTTAAAATTGCATTCTATGTCTGAATAATACAAGTTTAATTTTGATTTTTACTGACCATTTAATCTTCTGCATTCACACAGTTAATGCCCTTTCAAACCCTTTTGTTTAAATGTATATTTATGTCATATTTTTCCTTATCTTTAAGCCTCCTGTGTCAATGACAAATGATAAGTGCACTAATGTAGTGAAACAGATTACTAAAACATAGGTGTTGCCTTTTTTGTTCCTTACAAAATGATTTTATATTATCAATAACAAACTTATGTGTTTAAAAGTTAATGACAGTTTGTTCTCAAATCATGAACTTCAATAATGAATGAGCCACACAATAATGCCACTGATCGTTGTTTGCCCACATTAAGAAGAAAACATGTAAAATCTTAGTTGGTTTACCAGCAGGTTATTTACAGAAAGAGCAGCAGTCTACCAGGAACGAAAAACAAATCCAATGCTTGTTCTATGGCCCAATTACCTCCCAGAAGTAGCATTTTTAAATCCAATTGTGCTGTTCACAAAAAGAGAACTCTCCTCAATTATATCAGTCTGATCCCACCAATTCTCCTCTAAATATGTTGAATGATAACCCCAGAAAATTGTTACGGACTCCATTGGACCCCATCAGTGAGGTGCAGCCATAACCCTCTAGGCACATTGGGCAAAGAGTCCACATCTGGTGTCCCCATCACTATTAGGAAGACTTTCCCCATGCCATAATACAAGAACATACTGAAAGAGAAGTAATTTGCCAGGAACCAGAAGTTTATTCTCATGGAGGATATGAAGTTCAAAACATTACCATAGTATTTTATTACCATTGAAAAACTGCATTTTCAAGAGCTGCCCAATTCAGCTAACTTTCAAGAGCTGAATTGGGTCAATCAGAGAAACGTCTAGCACACCTGTACCTGTGCACACTGTATGGAGACTGCAATGCCCTAAACTATATCAATATCACAAAGACAGCATCACAGTTTTCTTTTACCATTTAATGGCACCAACAAAACTCAATGTTTCAGGAATGACCCCTGAGTCATGTACATACACAGCCAACACAATCAACAGGTTTATATAGATAGGTATAACTAACCCTTAATTCTTAATCACAATTTGTACCAAAGCTCCATCAAGTGGTGTTATGAAGTATTACAACAATTCATAATAAACACATAGTTAAAGCAGCCAAAAATCCTAAATGTGTTTTACAAAAAATAATCCTACAAAAAAATGGACCAATCTAGATCCCTGTTCATACCTCTAGGATTTAATGTGCCTAATTTGTAAATCCAAAACAGTTCTCTCTTTTTTAACAGTAATTCTCTATCTCCACCCCTCCAAGGCTTAAATACTTGCTCAATAATTTGAAACCTAAATTGAGAAATCTGATGCCCTGCTTTAATAAAATGAAGATACTGGGGCATCCATATACCCCCTCCTAATGCTCGATTTGTGTACATTCATCCATTTACAGGCCTTCCTATTGGTCTCCCCTACATATAAAAGACCACACAGACACTTAATTATATAAATGACATATTCACTATCACAGTTGTAGTAACAATTCATGTCAAATGTCTTTCCTGTATGAGGATGAAAAAAGAAAGAGCCCTTAATGATATTTAGCTGAATTGGGCAAAGGTAAGGTTGTGTCAAAATGGGGGAGTGAGGGTATGAGAGAAGTGTAAACTTGAAGGTGTAAGAGGAAGGGCATAAACAAGAGAGTGTAAGAAGGTTGATATTTAGCTTTATTTTGTATACAGTAAATTAACAACTTCATTATACCCTAACTCTCATGTTTGTCCAATCTGTCTTTTCCTATGCAGGGAAGGTGGAGGGGGGGTCTGCTCCCAGACCCTTTCACTGGGTGTCCAGCTAAACTCATCAACAGTGCTAAACTTGGAGCGTCTAAGTAAGTTTTTAAAATGTTTTATACTAGATTTTGAGACCAGTAACTGTACATATTATTATTTATAGTAGTGTCTATTACATGCAGTTAAATGGGAATTGGTGTACACTGCCCCTTTAAGGAAATGTATGCAAAGAAAATAGCTGTGTTTAAGTCAAATATAATTGCAAATAAGCACAAAACATCAACCTACTTGGTGGAATAGAAAATATTCTTATTTCTGCAAAGTCATCATGACAATTTTGAATTTTCTCCACTAATTTGGTTAGTTTTTTTTTTTTACTTTTGGCAATCAAGGGTCTGATACTCTAAAGCTCTCTGCTCTGTTGAAATTACCTAAAATGATCAATCAGTACTATGAGGTCACTCAAAAAGATTATCTTGCCATCTATGTATCTTGCTAAGGGACATTATCTACATTTCTGTATGCTAAAGAGAGACTTAGGGGCCGATTTATCAAGAGCCGAACGGCCCCTGATGCCCCTGTTTCCGCGCGAGCCTTCAGGTTCGCTGGAAACAGCAGTTATGAAGCAGGCTGCAAATCAGCAGGGGGTGGCATTACACAAGCAGTTCTGGTGAACTGCTTGTGCAATGTTAAATGCCGACAGCGTATGCTGTCGAATTTAGTGATGTCTGTGAATAGACAGATTAAAGCCCCAGTACATAATACTTACGATTTAGCTCCAGATGATCTTCATAGGCATCAGTGAACCTTGCTCCTAGCCTGTGCAGGCAATGCAAGGCCACCTTCCTTACCGCCTTGATCTCAGAGTTCTTTACTGTGTGAGCCCAGATATAGACTGAATCTGCCAGGCTCGCCCTCTGATAGCTTCCTACCACAGGTATCTTGGTTAGGGTCTACCTCTAGTTGCTACCAATGGCATCAGCTTCCCTGGGGATGACTGCAGCAAGAGGGATGGATGGCTGTATGTGCACGGGCCCAGGCACCTTGGGCCAAAACGCCACCGGCTGGTTCCAGGAACTTCTAGATCCCCCACATTAAAGGGGACCAATCCACCGGCACAGTACTCCTTCCCGGCCAAGGCGTCAGCGTGCTCTTGGGGTGTTGTAACTGCTCTGCTTCTCAGAGACACTTCTTAGAGACGCTGAGCTAGTGCACCTTACAGTCCATGTCAGGATATACATAACAGACTCATGACAGTTTTTGAGACAGTAAAATCTGAGGTATCGGAGATCAAGACTATTCAGAAGTGGCTTTCGGCCATGTCCTTTACGCACCAAGATTTGCCCGGATTCCTTGAATCTCTTAATTATATTGTGCACTGTAGAAGGTGAAATGCGCAAAATCCTACCAATTTGTTTTTGGGGAATTTGTTCTCAAAGTGTTGGATTATTCGCTGATGCATCTGTTGGCAGATTTGCGTGCCACAACCCATCATTGCTCTTGAAGGACTAGGCTTTTTTCGACTGCTCCTTATATACTTTGATTACAGGATTCCCTAACTTTTTTTTTATCACCTTCTTATTTTAACTGGTCACATCACTATTATTCCTAAATTGCTCCTGTCCCAACTTTTTTGGAACGTGTTGCAGTCATCAGATTTGAAAGTGTATATTTTCAAAAATACATTAAATTCACAAGGAAAACATAAAATAAAGTTTTTAATATAGTAGAGGGTGAATTGAATTTTCAAATGACTCTTTGTTTTTATTTTTTGCACTTTCTATACCCAACTTTTTCGGAATTAGGGTTGTACATATATCCTTTAAAAAGATCATTGACTGTCCTCTAGTTCCAAGTCCTACTGATTATGGCCTCCTATATATACTAATTTATCCCTGCCGGGCAACCAATCTTGGATATGTTTTGTATCCTTTATGGTTATTAACACCCTCCCCCCCTTTACAATGGTTAGATATTGTGAAAGGCATGTTTTTTTAATTTAGAGTCATATGTACTGTACATATATGGATACCTACTGTAAATGTATCTGCTTGTATTTTTCTGTACCTGTCCTGTTCAGAGATATTTTCTGTTTCTCCTCCCCCCCATAATCTCTATTACTGTCTCCTGAGGAATGTGAAAGGCCTACAGTCACGTCCCCTTAAAACAAACAAACAACATTCATATCCATTAAGTATAACCAGATTTGGTTTTTTCCTCCTGGAAAAAGAGTCACTTACTTGCACACCCCTCCTAATTTTCTTTCAAGATAATCTTTTAAACTAGGCAAATGGGGGTAGGGTCAGTTCAAACACAATAGAACAGAAAGATCAGCCTGTGAATATGCTACACCTAGAATATCTCAAGCAAGAGATGACTTTAGAAATGTCACATTAGAAAGTTTGGTGGAAAGCGCACCAGGTAGCAGCAGAAAGCACATGAAAATGAAATGTATGACAGCTAGTGATGTCGCGAACAGTTCACCGGCGAATAGTTCCCGGTGAACATAGCATGTTTGCGTTCGCCGCAGACGGCGAACATATGCAATGTTCGATCCGCCCCCTATTCGTCATCATTGAGTAAACTTTGACCCTGTACCTCACAGTCAGAAGACATATTGCAGCCAATCAGCAGCAGACCCTCCCTCCCAGACCCTCCCACCTCCTGGACAGCATCCATTTTAGATTCATTTGGAAGCTGCATTCTTAGTGAGAAGAGGGACAGTGTAGCTGCTGCTGATTTAATAGGGAAATCGATAGCTAGGCTAGTGTATTCAGTGTCCACTACAGTCCTGAAGGACTCATCTGATCTCTGCTGTAAGGACAGCACCCCAAAAAGCCCTTTTTAAGGCTAGAACATCAGTCTGCTTTTCTTTTTTTTTTTCCCTGTGTAATCTAATTGCAGTTGCCTGCCTGCCAGCGTGTGTGTCAGGCTCACAGCGTATACTGTGCCCACTTGCCCAGTGCCACCACTCATATCTGGTGTAACAGTAGTGTACATTTAAAAAAAAACAACACTTTTTTGACTGTGAAATAATAGCAGACAGCTGCCAGTACCAAAGATGGCCGCCAATAAGGCAGATGGGGAGGGTTTGAGAGCTGTTTTGGGGGGGATCAGGGAGGTTGGGGGCTAAGGGGGGATGCTACACCACAGCATATGTAAATATGCTAAAAATAAATAAATACATTTAAAAACCTTTTATTTTAGTACTGGCAGACTTTCTGCCAGTACTTAAGATGGCGGGGACAATTGTGGGGTGGGGGAGGGAAGGGAACTGTTTGGGAGGGATCAGGGGGTCTGATGTGTCAGGTGGGAGGCTGATCTCTACACTAAAGCTAAAATTAACCCTGCAAGCCCCCTACAAACTACCTAATTAACCCCTTCACTGCTAGCCATAATACACGTGTGATGCGCGAAAGCAACGCCAAAGTCATATATGTCTGCTATTTCTGAACAAAGGGGATCCCAGAGAAGCATTTACAACCATTTGTGCCATAATTGCACAAGCTGTTTGTAAATAATTTCAGTGAGAAACCTAAAATTGCGAAAAAAAATCAGTTTTTTTTTAAGTTGATCGCATTTGGCGGTAAAATGGTGGCATTAAATATACCAAAATGGGCCTAGATCAATACTTTGGGTTGTCTACTACACTACACTTAAGCTAAAATTAACTCTACAAGCTGCCTACATGCTCGCTAATTAACCCCTTCACTGCTGGGCATAAAACACGTGTGGTGCGCAGTGGCATTTAGCAGCCTTCTAATTACCAAAAAGCAATGCCAAAGCCATATAATCTGCTATATCTGAACAAAGGGGATCCCAGAGAAGCATTTACAACCATTTATGCCATAATTGCATAAGTTGTTTGTAAATAATTTCTGTGAGAAACCTAAAGTTTGTGAAAAAGTGAACAATTTTTTTTTATTTGATCGCATTTGGCGGTGAAATGGTGGCATGAAATATACCAAAATGGGCCTAGATCAATACTTTGGGTTGTCTACTACACTACACTTAAGCTAAAATTAACTCTACAAGCTGCCTACATGCTCCCTAATTAACCCCTTCACTGCTGGTCATAAAACACGTGTGGTACGCAGTGGCATTTAGCAGCCTTCTAATTACCAAAAAGCAACGCCAAAGCCGTATGAGTCTGCTATAATGGCATGTCTGGCACACAGTGTTGGGGCAAGGGTCCATCTGACCACTGATACGTGGTCTGCAAAGCATGGTCAGGGCAGGTATATCACCAACACTGCGCACTGTGAAGCGGGTGTAACCCTTACACTACCTGATCGATACAACATCATACCTGATGTTTTAAAGCACGTTATTCCAAACAATTTAGGAATGTTAGGTGATTTATGCCCTTTATGGATTAAACCCAGACTCTGCATCAACTATGTAATTTTCCATGGGAGTTTTGCCATGGATCCCCCTCCGGCATGCCACAGTCCAGGTGTTAGTCCCCTTGAAACAACTTTTCCATCACTATTGTGGCCAGAAAGAGTCCCTGTGGGTTTTAAAATTCGCCTGCCTATTGAAGTCTATGGCGGTTCGCCCGGTTCGCCAGTTGCGGAAGTTCGCGTTCGCGAACCCAAATTTTTAGGTTCGCGACATCACTAATGACAGCAAGAAGCATGATGAATAAAATGGGGAAGCTGGAGCTCTTAGTTGCAGAAGAGGACCATGATGTTATCAGTATAACTGAAACTTAGTGGGATGATTCACATGACTTGGCAGTTAACTTAGAGGGTTATACTTTATTTAGGAGGGACAGGAGTAATAAAAGGGGTGGATGTATCTGCATGTATATTAAACCTAACCTTAAACCTACAATAAGGGAAGGTATTTATGATAGAGGTGACACTGTAAAAACCCTGTGGGTTGATATAAGGAGTGGGGGAAAAATCCTAAAAACAAAAAAATTACTAGGAACATGCTACAAGCCCCCCAACATTAGTGACAGAGGAAACTCAACTACTACTGCAAATAGGTAAGGCTGCTAATAGCAGTGCTATAATTATGGAAGGTTTTAACTACCCTGATATAAAGTTGGCTAATGAAACTAGTAATTCAGCTATAGGAGATTTTTAAATGTTCTCAGGGATAACTTCTTGTCACAATTAATAGAGGAGCCAACTAGGAATAAAGCTATATTGGATTCAGTGCTATCAAACAATACAGATATAATATCAAACATAGAAATCAAAAAACATTTGGGTAACAGTGATCATAACATGGTTACATTTGTAATCGCTTTTCATAAGTAAGTTTCATAAGTGTCTTAAAGGTTTAACTAAGACAATTTTAAGGAAGCAAAATTCAATAATTTAAAGAAAACATTAAAGGGACAGTCAAGTCCAAAAAAACCTTCATGTTTCAAATAGGGCATGTAATTTTAAACAACTTTCTAATTTACTTTTATCACCAATTTTGCTTTGTTCTTTTGGTATTCTGAGTTGAAAGCTAAACCTAGGATGTTCATATGCTAATTTCTTAGACCTTGAAGGCCGCCTCTAATCTAAATGCATTTTGATAGTTTTGCACCACTAGAGGGCATTAGTTCACGTGTTTCATATAGATAACCGTGAGCTCATGCATGTGAATTTACCATGGAGACAGCTCTGATTGGCTAAAATGCAAGTCTGTCAAAAGAACTGAAATAAGGGGGCAGTCTGCTGAGGCTTAGATACAAGGTAATTACAGAGGTAAAACGTGTATAATTATAACTGTGTCTGTTATGCAAAACTGGGGAATTGGTAATTAAGGGATTATCTATCTTTTAAAACAACAAAAATTCTGGTGTTGACTGTCCCTTTAAATAATATCAAATGAAACGATGGGAAAAGACTCCTCTGCAGTAAAAGATCGAAATTTTATTTGTGATACAGGAACAGACAATAAAAAACACGACTTTTCGGGGTTGATACCCCTTAGTCATGTGATAAAATTCACTCACAACACACCTGTTTAAATAGGCTGGACAGGTAATTAACACTTTGTATACTCATTTGGTGAAATCATTCACAACAATGTATCTATTGCCCTCTACTGGACAGGAGTGAAATGACGTACATTTAAAAAAAAAACAGATATTCAAACCTCAAGGAAAAATATATTACAAAATGTCACACATTATTTCATGCAAAGAAACATTATTAAAGAAAAGAAAAAAAATGCAAAAAAATTATTTAAATAATTATATGAAAAAACTATATAAAAAATATATGAAAAAACTATTTAAAGCCATTTGAAACAGTCAATTTTATGCCTAAAGAAATTGATTAATCAAATGTCCACAAATAGATCCATCCTACCATTTTTGCCAAATGCTAAGGGTAGTCCCACTTACAGACATTCATTTGTTATAAATTGTCCAAACAATATTATCCCAACATACATATGATAGATAAGATAGGTTATAGAGAATAACCCTCATTGTCAAGATCAAAAAAATACTACTAGACATAGAGTGACAACTCATTATCTAAACTCCAAAAGAGGAGGAAAACCAAAAAAAATAATAAGGCCAGAAAAGGCATACATCAATAAAAGACAGACCAATTGATCTCTCTATTCATCCCCTTTGGTTCCAGGGTGTCCAACTTGAAAATCCAAAGTGTTTCACGTTGTTTCAACAGTAATTCCCTGTTGCCACCACGTCTGGGTGTCTTAGTATGATCTATAACCTGGATCCGGAGTTGACTAATATGATGCCCTGCCAATAAAAAATGGTGAGCTACAGGGGCGGTGGTAACCTTGCATCTTATGTTGCTTTTATGTTTGGTGATGCGGTCCCCAACCCGTCTGGTGGACTCACCAACATAGGCCCGTCCACAAGGGCATTTGATCAAATAGATGACATAACTGGTATTACAAGTAAAATAATCTCTATATTTAAATGTATAACCTGTCTGGGGTTGCACAAAGTATGGACTTTTTATTACTGAGCTACAGTTTATACAACCTAGACAGGGAAAACATCTGAGGTTTTTCTTTGTAATATAACCCTGTTGGGGAGATCTACCAGGACCCAAGTCAGCCTTGATCAATGTGTCTCTTAAGCTCTTACTGTGCTTATAGGCTGGCATTGGACACTGGCAGAACTCCTCAACATTGGGAATACAGTTTTGTAGGATGTCCCAATGTTTACGTATGATGCGTGTGATCTGATGGCTCGGTCTACAAAATCTAGAAACAAAAAACAATCTTTTATTTTTGTTACGTGGAGATCTAGGTTTCAGTAAAGTATCCCTGTCAACTGTAGCCATGGATTGAATAGTATCAGAAATAAGGGTCCTTGGGTACCCTCTCTGTATAAATTTGTCACCCATCTCAGATAATCTCATCAACGACTTGTCAGTGTCATCCACAATTCATTTAACTCTGAGCATCTGACTACGTGGAAGTAATTTTATCAAGGGAGGGGGATGGGCACTATCATAAAGGAGCAGACTATTTCTTCCTAAATAAGTCAGTACTAAAACCAAAACCATGCTTGATAACAGTAACATCCAAGAAATCAATACCTGATTCGCTCCATACCAATTTCAATTGTATATTATTAGTTAAATGATTCAAATCTGCCACAAAGGATTCCAGGTCTCCAACGTCGCCCAACCATATCCCAAAAATATCGTCAATGTAGCACCACCAGGTGGCGCCACACCGACGAAACATAGGATGTTCAAAAACAAATCGCTCCTCGAATAGATTCATGAAAATATTTGCATAGTTAGGGGTGACGATGGAGCCCATGGCAGTCGCCTGAAGTTGCAGATAAAATTGGTCCTCAAACAAAAAATAGTTATTATATAGGATGATTTCCAGTAATTGAAGAATAAAATTAATTTCAACAGTAGAGTATAGGCCTGAAGAATAAAGAGCACTATTGACAGATCCAATGCCACTAGCATGTGAGATGGATGTATAAAGGCTAGTGACATCTAAACTGAAAAGAATAAATTTATCAGTAGGTAATTGTAAATCACAAATTTTTACAAGAAAGTCATTTGTGTCCTTAATTAAAGTGCATGACTGCTCCACCAATGGTCTCAAAATTTTATCTAAATAGATGGCTGCATTTGAAAAAATAGAGTTGGTACCCGCCACTATGGGGCGACCAGGAGGAGCAGTCATGGACTTATGTATTTTCGGCAAGACGTATAGGACATGAGTGACAGGATCTTTCACCTGTAAAAATTGTGCAGTTTTCTTGTCAATAATGTTCAACCTTAGGGCAAAGTTAATCATCACTTGAAACTCATTCTTTAACTTAAACACTGGATTAAATGCAATAGGCCTATACACTGATTGTACACTCAATTGACGATATATCTCATTCTTGTAAGCATGAGAGCCGCACAAAGTTCAAATATTCAAATAAGCAAATTTATTGCATGTAAACAGAAAAAACAAACATAGCAATAAAAGGTGTCTGACGCGTTTGCCGCCCAATGCGATGATTCGTCCAATCTGATGAAGCGCTTATTTGAATATTTGAACTTTGTGCGGCTCTCTCATCTTTTTTGCACTTTTTTGTGCGGTTGGTTCCCGCACTCTTGAGCCTTGCACCTTTTCCTGAATCGAGTACCTACCACGGAGATATTTGCATCCGCTATAGCGGGTGACGTCACATACCCGGGACGGATTTCGGCAGAGAGCTCCAGGAGCTGTGCAGCCGCAACCACCCCTTCTGGTAATTATTAGTATTGGTGAAATTACTTGCTTTGTGTTTACCCCTCAAATGTTGCTGATGTGTACGTTGTTGCAATTTGTTTAAATCAGACAAAACTAACTTCTCAAAAGTTTCAATGCCAAAGTGTGTTTGTTGAGGAAAAAACCCACTTTTATTACGTAAATCCACATCACCAATCTTAAGTGATGGATTAGAAGCAGAGAGTGCTGCAGTATCAATACTATCAGGGACAACATTGCAAGCAGAATCAATATTACATTTCTGATTAGACATAGATTTTAAATGTCCATCCCCCAGTCCAGTGATCCCCCCATGAGATCTGGCATGCCAATATTTCAACCTTATGTTCCTAAAAAAAACGGAACATACCTTTATAGGTCTCAAAGGGGTCAAAGTCACTAAGGGGACAAAAAGACAGACCTTTCTGTAACACAGCAACCTGGCTTGCATCCAAAGAATAGTTGGAGCTGTTAACCACTATGTATTGCGGGACCGTGTTGTTCTCACCGATTGTGATATTGCCGGTTGTCTCGCCTTGTTGGATTGATTTCCAGTGCTGGTGTTTGCGGCCGCCCCGTCTCCTGGGCCTCCTTCCCCCTCGCTCTGGGAAAAATCTGAAGAGTCAGAGCCACTGTTACTAGCCATTCCAGGCCAATTCTGATGACGTCTCCTCTGACCGGAAGTGATGCGGCGTGACTTGCCTTGCGGGTCATAGATCCATCTATACACCCGATTGGACGAATAGTCCTGCTCATCGCATTGGAACTTTGATCGCTTGCGTTCCTCTATCGTCTTAAATATAAATTGGGACCAGGGCCGCCATCAGTGGTGACAGGGGTGACTCCTGTCAGGGGCCCAATGAGCCAGGGGGGCCCCATGAGGCAAGAACTAAAAAAAAAAAAAAGCCACCAGTGGGTACTACAGCAGAGTGCTAATTGAGCATGGGAAATTTTATTACAAGGAGTAAAGTATTAGCATTTGAGAGGATTTCTTAGTGTGCACTAAACCACTATGCTCAGTGTGAGACAGACTTGGCACTTTGTACAGTGTGTGCCTGAGTCAGACGGCAGATCACTTTCATTTGAAGAGGAGGTAGGACTTACTTAGCAAATGTTTTTTATTTCTTTGTGCAATTTTGGATTGTAACTTCAGTGTGGTAGTAGTTGTATGGTGGGGCTAGAGGTCCATAAAAACACATGTTTTTAGCAGCAGTGTATTTATGATTATTTGACAATGCTGTAGAAATTCTATATTTAAAACCATGCAGAAATGTTTCCTCCTCAATACACAAATGGTAGATGCCCTTTTGGCAGATATGCATTTTTTATATATATATTGTATTCCAGTTTACTGCCCCTTTATGCAAGGACTTTCCAGATGCAAGGAGGTATTTTATCTAAGATTTTTACATCTGCATAAAATTTTATACTCTCAGACTTAGGCCTAGATTTGGAGTTCGGCGGTAGCCGTCAAAACCAGCGTTAGAGGCTCCTAACGCTGGTTTTGGCCGCCCGCTGGTATTTGGAGTCATTGATTAAAGGGTCTAACGCTCACTTTTCAGCTGCGACTTTTCCATACCGCAGATCCCCCTACGCCATTTGCGTATCCTATGTTTTCAATGGGATCTTCCTAACGCCGGTATTTAGAGTCGTTTCTGAAGTGAGCGTTAGAGCTCTAACGACAAAACTCCAGCCGCCTGAAAATAGCAGGAGTTAAGAGCTTTCTGGCTAACGCCGGTTCATAAAGCTCTTAACTACTGTACCCTAAAGTACACTAACACCCATAAAGTACCTATGTACCCCTAAACCGAGCTCCCCCCACATCGCCGCCACTCGATTAAAATTTTTAACCCCTAATCTGCCGACCGCCACCTACGTTATACTTATGTACCCCTAATCTGCTGCCCCTAACCCCGCCGACCCCTGTATTACATTTATTAACCCCTAACCTGCCCCCCACAACGTCGCCGCCAGCTACTTAAAATAATTAACCCCTAATCTTCCGACCGCAAAGCGCCGCCACCTACGTTATCCCTATGTACCCCTAATCTGCTACCCCTAACACCGCCGACCCCTATATTATATTTATTAACCCCTAATCTGCCCCCCTCAACGTCGCCGACACCTGCCTACACTTATTAACCCCTAATCTGCCGAGCGGACCTGAGCGCTACTATAATAAAGTTATTAACCCCTAATCCGCCTCACTAACCCTATCATAAATAGTATTAACCCCTAATCTGCCCTCCCTAACATCGCCGACACCTAACTTCAATTATTAACCCCTAATCTGACGACCGGAGCTCACCGCTATTCTAATAAATGTATTAACCCCTAAAGCTAAGTCTAACCCTAACACTAACACCCCCCTAACTTAAATATAATTTACATCTAACGAAATAAATTAACTCTTATTAAATAAATGATTCCTATTTAAAGCTAAATACTTACCTGTAAAATAAATCCTAATATAGCTACAATATAAATTATAATTATATTATAGCTATTTTAGGATTAATATTTATTTTACAGGCAACTTTGTAATTATTTTAACCAGGTACAATAGCTATTAAATAGTTAAGAACTATTTAATTGTTACCTAGTTAAAATAATAACAAAATTACCTGTAAAATAAATCCTAACCTAAGATATAATTAAACCTAACACTACCCTATCAATAAAATAATTAAATAAACTACCTACAATTACCTACAATTAACCTAACACTACACTATCAATAAATTAATTAAACACAATTCCTACAAATAAATACAATTAAATAAACTAGCTAAAGTTTGGGGGTTTGGGTTAGATTAGGGGTATGTGGGTGGTGGGTTGTAATGTTGGGGGGGGGTATTGTATTTATTCTTTTACAGGCAATAGGGTAGGGAATTTTTTATTTTGGGGGTCTTTGTTATTTTATTAGGGGGCTTAGAGTAGGTGTAATTAGTTTAAAATTGTTGTAATATTTTTCTTATGTTTGTAAATATTTTTTTATTTTTTGTAACTTAGTTCTTTTTTATTTTTTGTACTTTAGCTAGTTTATTTAATTGTATTTATTTGTAGGAATTGTGTTTAATTAATTTATTGATAGTGTAGTGTTAGGTTAATTGTAGGTAATTGTAGGTAGTTTATTTAATTATTTTATTGATAGGGTAGTGTTAGGTTTAATTATATCTTAGGTTAGGATTTATTTTACAGGTAAATTTGTTATTATTTTAACTAGGTAACTATTAAATAGTTCTTAACTATTTAATAGCTATTGTACCTGGTTAAAATAATTACAAAGTTGCCTGTAAAATAAATATTAATTCTAAAATAGCTACAATATAATTATAATTTATATTGTAGCTATATTAGGATTTATTTTACAGGTAAGTATTTAGCTTTAAATAGGAATCATTTATTTAATAAGAGTTAATTTATTTCGTTAGATGTAAATTATATTTAAGTTAGGGGGGTGTTAGTGTTAGGGTTAGACTTAGCTTTAGGGGTTAATACATTTATTAGAATAGCGGTGAGCTCCGGTCGTCAGATTAGGGGTTAATAATTGAAGTTAGGTGTCGGCGATGTTAGGGAGGGCAGATTAGGGGTTAATACTATTTATGATAGGGTTAGTGAGGCGGATTAGGGGTTAATAACTTTATTATAGTAGCGCTCAGGTCCGCTCGGCAGATTAGGGGTTAATAAGTGTAGGCAGGTGTCGGCGACGTTGTGGGGGGCAGATTAGGGGTTAATAAATATAACATAGGGGTCGGCGGTGTTAGGGGCAGCAGATTAGGGGTACATAGGGATAACGTAGGTTGCGGAGGCTTACGGAGCGGCAGATTAGGGTTTAAAAAAAAATGCAGGGGTCAGCGATAGCGGGGGCGGCAGATTAGGGGTTAATAAGTGTAAGGTTAGGGGTGTTTAGACTCGGGGTACATGTTAGAGTGTTAGGTGCAGACGTTGGAAGTGTTTCCCCATAGGAAACAATGGGGCTGCGTTAGGAGCTGAACGCTGCTTTTTTGCAGGTGTTAGGTTTTTTTTCAGCTCAAACAGTTCCATTGTTTCCTATGGGAGAATCGTGCACGAGCACGTTTTTGAGGCTGGCCGCGTCCGTAAGCAACTCTGGTATCGAGAGTTGCATTTGCGGTACAAATGCTCTACGCTCCTTTTTTGGAGCCTAACGCAGCATTTGTTTGAACTCTCGATACCAGAGTTAAATTTATGGTGCGGCCAGAAAAAAGCCCGCGGAGCGTTAACAGCCCTTTTACCGCCAAACTCCAAATCTAGGCCTAAGATTGCTCAGTGTTTGAAATGAGACACGTTAACTTAAAACTGTTCAGTTTACACTACAGCTGACTTAGTTTTGAAATACATACCAACAAGCCTAAATCCTGTATTTAACCAGATCTTATGGTATGAGTACCACAGCTTATGGTCCCACCAAGACCATATAGAGTACAGCATTTTCAAAATCCATAAGTACAGATGGCAGATGGGAAAATTTGTACACTATATTTGAAGTGGTGCTCTTGGTTGGGGAAAATGGGAAAAAAAAAAAAAAAAACATATGTCAACCTTTTAAAGGTACTTTTCTTCATCTAGCCATCTACCCAGCCCATTAATGTACAATTTTGAATTCACAGAATTATTTTTGTTTGCACATTTACAAATATGATTCTTTAAAAAGTGATCTCTTAATTTCTGCATTTTTTTTTATCATGCATGTCACACACTGTTGATTTAGGGGATGCAAGGTTCATAAATGTTTCCTCCTGTGAGTGTATCTGTGGGTGTATGTGTTTATGTCTTTGTGCTTTGGTTTGTGTCTCTATGTGTATGTATTTTTCATCTGTGGGTTTCTCTGTGACGGTGGGTGCGTATGTCTTTGTGCATTTTCTGTGGATGTCTGTGAGGGTGTGTGCATATGTCTTTGAGCTTTTTCTATGGGTGTTTCTGTGAGGGTGTTTGTGTGTATGTATGTATGTATGTATTATGTCTGTGTTTTCTGTGGGTGTCTCTGTGAGGGTGTGTGTATGTCTTTGTGTGTTTTTCTGTGGATGCCTCAGTGAGGGTGTGTGTATGTATGTCTTTCTGTGTTTTTCATGTGGTTGTCTCTCTGTGTGTGTGTTTATGTCTTTGTGTGTTTTCTGTGGGTGTCTCTGTGTGTGTATGTGTGTATGTCTTTGTGTGTTTTCTGTGGGTGTCTCTGTGTGTGTGTGTGTATGTGTGTGTATATGTCTTTGTGTGTTTTCTGAGGCTGTCTCTGTCGGTGTTTCCTTGGGTGTATGTGTGTGTATATGTCTTTGTGTGTTTTCTGAGGCTGTCTCTGTCGGTGTTTCCTTGGGTGTATGTGCAAGTTTGAGTTTGTGTGTGTGTGTCCACTGTCTGTTCCTTTTTAGGACATTTTAACCTTACTACTGATTATTCACATCTTTCTACAGACTTTTAGACTAACAAGACCTTTCCAGAAGTCACCAATCCACCATTTAATCTTTAAATTATTGTTTAGGCAGTTCAGGGCCCTTCCTTTCAGCCACTGCATGCTGTTGTCATCATTTAGTTGTCATCTTCCTTTACAAAAAGATAATCAGAACTCCATATTTTGTTTTCTAAATCTTCTTTTTTTACAAAACTGTAGTTTACCTCATTACTTGTCAGGTCAATGTAAACAAGTGCTAAGTGTCTGTTTGGGTTTCTGTGTCTGAGTGTGTTTCTTTGCGTGTCTGCTAGAGTGTCTATATGTGAATCCTTATGTGCGAGTGTGTGTGTGTGTTTCAGTGTATGAGTGTGTCTGTGTGTGTTTGTTACTACCTTTACAACATTTCCAAGTTTAAATAGACCTTTAAGAATAAAGTGCATATACGTTTTAGTCACTTGGTCAAAAATTGCACATGTCAAAGGAGGGGGGGGGCCCCTGATCAATGGTTGAGTCAGGGGCCCCAAAATTTCTAGTGGCGGCCCTGATTGGGACAAAGTATTCTCTAATAAAAATGCAGAGGATAAGTGGATAACATTTAAAACTTTGTTAAATAAATATAGATATCAACAAATACCATATGGTCATAAAAGTAAAATAAATAAATCAAAGCCAATGTGGTTAAATAAAAATGTGTTAAGAGAAATTAGGAAAAAATTTAGGTCATTTAAATTATATTAATAAAATAGTACAGACTCAACATACCAAAATTATAAGGAATGTAAACAAAGCATGCAAAAAAGCAATCAAATTAGCCAAAATAGAAAATGAAAGATTAATTGCAAAGGATTCTATGTCAAACCCTAAAAGGTTTTTTATGTACATAAATAGCAAAAAATCTAAGAAGGACAAAATAGGTACATTCAAATATGTGGTGGGTAGCATGATTAACAGTAACAGGAAGAAGGCTGAGGTACTAAACCAATTCTTTTCTTCAGTATACACAAGAAAGGAACCAACGGAGGATACTTTGGAACAAACTAGAACAAGCCAGCACATACCATTAACTGGGTTATATCTAGGAAAAAATGGGATAATATTAACCCCTTAACGACCAACGACGTACAGGGTACATCTTACAAAAAACGGTTGTTAACGACCAAAGATGTACCCTGTTCGTCATTGGTGTTTTCAAGCGGTGGATGCGATCCTGATCGCTTCCAGCCACTTTCATGTTATTGCAGTGATGCCTTGATATTGAGGCATCCTGTAATTAAAAATTTAAGGCATCCGATGCCGAGAGAGCCACTCTGTGGCCCTCTCAGCATCGGACATCCATAGCCACAATCATTGGTGGGTGGTAGCCGTTGCAGGGAGGTGGGTGGACCGCCATTGATGGGGTAAGTGCGTCGAAGGGGGGTGACATCACGTGCAGGGGCACCGGGCGTGTGCGTGTGCACGGGGGCGGGCACGAGCACGGGAGCGGGTGAGAACGCTACAGTGTGGCACAATTTGATTTTCTTTGAATAAGGTGGGAGAGAGGAGGGTGGGGATTTTTATCTAAGGGATCTGGGAGGGGGTGGGGGGTTGGTTATTGAGGGGGGGCAGCTAAACTACAGAAAAAACTTTAAAAATAAAAATAAAACATATTTTATGGCAAACTGGGTACTGGCAAACAGCTGCCAGTACACAAGATGGAGCACAATAAGGTAGAGGGGGAGGGTTGGAGAGCTGTTTGGGGGGTCAGTGAGGTTGGGGGCTAAGGGGGGATCCTACACAGCAGAATGTTTTTTTTTATTTTAAAAAATAATACAAAAAAAAAATACCTTTCATTTTAGTACTGGCAGACTTTCTGCCAGTACATAAGATGGCGGGGACAAATGTGGGGTGGGGGAGGAAAGAGCTGTTTGGGAGGGATCAGGGGTGGGATGTGTCAGGTGAGAGGTTGATCTCTACACTAAAGCTAAAATTAACCCTGCAAGCTCCATACAAGCTACCTAATTAACCCCTTCACTGCCTGGCATAATACAAGCGTGGTGCACAGCGGCATTTAGCGGCCTTCTAATTGCCAAAAATCAACGCAAAGCCATATAAGTCTGCTATTTCTGAACAAAGGGGATCCCAGAGAAACAATTACAACCATTTGTGCTATAATTGCACAAGCTGTTAGTAAATAATTTCAGTGAGTTATCTAAAATTGTGAAAAATTTTACTTTTTTTTTATTTGATCGCGTTTGGCTGTGAAATGGTGGCATGAAATATACCAAGATGAGCCTAGATCAATGCTTGGGGTTGACTACTACACTAAAGCTAAAATTAACCCTACAAGCTCCCTACAAGCTCCCTAATTAACCCCTTCACTGCTGGGCATAATACACGTGTGGTGCGCAGCGGCATTTAGCTGCCTTCTAATTACCAAACAGCAACGCCAAAGCCATATAAGTCTGCTATTTCTGAACAAAGGGGATCCCAGAAAAGCATTTACAACCTTTTGTGCCACAATTGCACAAGCTGTTTGTAAATAATTTCAGTGAGAAACCTAAAGTTTGCGGAAAAGTGAACATTTTTTTTTTATTTGATTGCATTTGGCGGTGAAATGGTGGCATGAACTATACCAAAATGGGCCTAGATCAAGACTTTGGGATGTCTTCTAAAAAATATATACATGTCAATGGATATTCAGGGATTCCTGACAGATATTAGGGTTCCAATGTAACTAGCGCTCATTTTGAAAAAAAATGGTTTGGAAATAGCAAAGTGCTACTTGTATTTATTGCCCTATAACTTGCAAAAAAGCATAGAACATGTAAACATTGGGTATTTCTAAACTCAGGTCAAAATTTAGAAACTTTTTAGCATCATTGTTTTTTGGTGGTTGTAGATGTGTAACAGATTTTGGGGGTCAAAGTTAGAAAAAGTGTGTTTTTATTCCATTTGTTTAATCATATTTTATAAAAAAAATTATAGTAAATTATAAGATATGATAAAAATAATGGTTTTTTAGAAAGTCCATATAATGGCAAGAAAAACAGTATATAATATGTGTGGGTACAGTAAATGAGTAAGAGGAAAATTACAGCTAAACACAAACACTGCAGAAATATAAAAATAGCCTTGGTCCCTTACGGTCAGAAAATGGAAAAGGGCTGTGGTCCTTAAGGGGTTAAGGTAAATAAAACTCCAGGCTCAGATGGAATAAACCCATGGGTTTACGGGAATTTAGCACTGTTATAGACAAACCTCTACTCTTAATTTTTCAATACTCACTATCCTCAGGCATAATACCCCAGGATTGGCGTTAAGCAGATGTGGTGCCACTCTTCAAAAAGGGAAGCAGGGCTGATCGAGGAAGCTATAGGCCAGTTAGTCTGACATCAATAGTGGGGAAGATACTTGAAGGTATTATAAGGGATTATATTGATGAGTATATTCGTGTAAACAAGATTATGAGTTCAAATCAGCATGGTTTTATGAGAAATAGATCATGTCAAACTAATCCAATTAGATTCTACGAGGAAGTAAGTAAAAATATAGATAAAGGGGAATCAGTTGATGGGATATGCTTAGATTTTGCAAAGGCGTTTGATACAGTGCCACATGAGAGATTAATGTACAAAATTAAGGGACTGGGAAAAGATGAAAATGTTAGCTCATGGATAAATAACTGGATAAAAGATAGGGAGCAACGAGTCGTAGTAAATGGGTCATACTCAGATTGGACAAAAGTAATCAGTGGAGTCCCCCAGGGATCAGTACTGAGCCCTGTTCTTTTTAATATTTTTATTAATGACTTGGAGCAAGGATTAAATAGCAACATCTCTGTTTTTGCAGATGATTTAAAGTTATGTAAGGTCATTAGGTCAGAGCAGGATGAACTTTTGTTACAAGGAGATCTGCAAAAATTAGAAGTATGGGCAGGTAAATGGAAACATTAGATTTAATACAGGAAAATGCAAGGTTCTACATTTTGGAAGTAAAAATAAGCAGACAATGGGCTCCATGTACTAAGCAGTCAGCGAGCTACCCGCAACAAATCTCGCGTCAAAACTCGCAAACTGATATGTACAAAGTCGTCAACTATGTTCAAACTCGCATCTTTAAAATTGCGAGCGTACTTATCCACCAAACCTCGCTACCTCTCCATTTTTCACTGTAATTAGACACATTTGACCACCAACTCGCCAAAAACGAATGTACTAAAAAATCTATTTGTCCGCTCGCTACAATTTCCGCTCCCACCTCGTTATTTTTGCCTCGCCACCTTTTAGGTGGCGGGCAAGGTACAAAACAATAGGAAAGTCAATCTAGACGCCAGTCTAGACATATATAAAAGGCAGTAATATCAGCATTGTACTTACAGCATAACTGGCGTCTAATTTGTCTTTCATTTCCATGTACATAAATTGTGCCCAATTTGTCGACTGTAATTAAAGAGTAATCTATATTTTAAATTTGTATTGTATAGTTGTCAATCTTTATAATTATTTTTATATTAATATTTATATATTATCAGATCCAGATAAAGCCATATCCAAATTGTAAATAAATATTACAAAAATAACGCTCTGTAATCACTCTTCAAAATTTTTTAACAATAATAAAGTTGTTTAGATAAGTTGAACTTTTATAGGAGCAAAATTCTATTCCCGCGACTACTATGATGTTCGTGACACCTTGCATGTCACGTGTTAATAATTGGCCAGACAATTCAACTGAAAGTTAAGTACATCAGCTTAGTCGCGGCGAGCGAGGCGTCAAATTTATCAATAATCCGCCACTGCTCGTGGCGGGCTAGACTTGTCTATTTATTGGGGGATTATTAGTACATAGCGACAGCGGACACCATTTCGCCCGCGGCGAGTAACGGCGAGTTTATCCGTGTCTACAATGACGGATGAATTGACGGCTTAGTACATGGAGCCCAATGTATTATTTAAATGGGACAATACTTAGCTAAACAAAGGAGGAAAGAGATTTGGGAGTAGTAATAGATAACAAGCAAAAGATGGGTGCACAATGCAGGCAGCAGCATCTAAGGTTAATAAGATACTAGCATGTATTAAAGAGGCATTGACTCAAGGGAGGAAAGCATAATTCTGGTCACTATATAAATCCCTGGTAAGATCTCACCCTTGAGTATTGAGGTGCAGTTCTGGGGACGGATCTAAAGAAAAAAAAAAAGACATTGCAGACCTAGAAAGGGCCACAAAGTTAATAAGGTGAGGGATGGAGAATTTAAGGCTATGAGGAGAGGTTAGCCAAACTGGGTCGGATTTCTCTAGAAGAAAAGGTGCTTGAGAGGTGACATGATTACTTTATATAAATATATTCAAGGAACCATACCGAGATGGCAGAAGCTCTGTTTAATCCAATAAAATTGTTTGGGAAAAGAGGTCACAATTTAAGGCTTAGAGGAAAGGAGATTTAATCTCCTGCAATGGAAACATGTTTTCACTGTAAGAGCAATAAAATTGTGGAACTCATTACCAAAGGAGGTAGTGAATGCCAATAACCTTAGATACATTTCTGGCGTAGAAACAGAATTCATGGATATGATTGCTTATAAATAAATGGATCACCTTTTAGTGGGATAAATTTAAGCTCAACTGGGAGCTTTTTTGTAAGTATATTAGATTTGTATAGATTGAACTCGATGGACTTCTGTCTTTTTTTCAACCTCATCTACTATTTTACTACGTTAATATGCCTACTATGCATATAGGTCCGACGGTCTCACAGATCGATGCTTACATCATTACAGATGCTCCGAATGCAAATTCGGCACAAACTGACTACTTTTGCTAGTTATCAAATTTCTACCAGGTGCGCTAGCCACTATTCCGGCCCAGCGTACCTGGTTTTCAATCCGCTGCCCTGGAGGCAGCGGATACCATAGTAATCAATGGGAGTCTGAAAGCAGCAAAAGCTCATGCTCGCTGCTGCCCGATATCCCATTAGATTCCTATGGTAACGTTTACACCTAACACCATAACATGTACCCCCGAGTCTAAACACCCCCTAATCTGCCCTCCCCCCTACACCGCCGCCCACCTACATTATACTTATTAACCACTAATATTCCGCCCCGACACCGCCCGCCACCTACATTATACTTATTAACCCCTAATCTGCCCCCCCCACACCGCAGCCACCTATATTTATTAACCCCTAAATCTGCCGCCCCCAATGTCGCCACCACTATATTAAATTTATTAACCCCTAAACCTAAGTCTAACCCTAACCCTAACACTCCCTAACTTAAATATATTTTAAATAAATCTAAATAAATATTACTATCATTAAATACATTATTCCTATTTAAAACTAAATACTTACCTATAAAATAAACCCTAAGCTAGCTACAATATAACTAATAGTTACATTGTAGCTATCTTAAGTTTTATTTTTATTTTACAGGCAAGTTTGTATTTATTTTAACTAGGTACACTAGTTACTATATAGTTATTAACTATTTAATAATTACCTAGTTAAAATATATACAAAAGTACCTGTAAAATAAAACCTGACCTAAGTTACACTAACACTACACTATAATTAAATTAATTCCCTAAAATAAATACAATTAATTACAATTAAATAAAATTATCTAAAGTACAAAAACAAACAAACACTAAATTACAGAAAATAAACAAAAATTACAAGATTTTTAAACTAATTACACCTAATCTAATCCCCCTAACAAAATAAAAAAGCCCCCCCAAAAATAGAAAAAGCCCTACCCTACACTAAATTACAAATAGCCCTTAAAAGGGCCTTTTGCGGGGCATTGCTCCAAAGTAATCAGCTAAAAAATTACAACCCCCCAACATTAAAACCCATCACCCACATAACCAACCCTACTCTAAAACCCACCCAATCCCCCCTTAAAAAACCTAACACTAACCCCTTGAAGATCACCCTACCATGAGAAGTCTTCACCCAACCGGGCCGAAGTCCTCAACGAGTCCAGCAGAAGTGGTCCTCCAGATGGGCAGAAGTGATCCTCCAGACGGGCAGAAGTCTTCATCCAGACAGCATCTTCTATCTTCATCCATCCGGCACGGAGCGGGTCCATCTTCAAGACATCCGACGCAGAGCATCCTCTTCATCCGACGTTCTTCTTCAACAATGACGGTTCCTTTAAGTGACGTCATCCAAGATGGGCGTCCCTTCAATTCCGATTGGCTGATAGATCAGCCAATCGGAATTAAGGTAGGAAATATCCTATTGGCTGATGCAATCAGCCAATATGATTGAAGTTCAATCCTATTGGCTGATCCAATTAGCCAATAGAATGCAAGCTCAATCCTATTGGCTGATTGGATCAGCCCTATATATAAAAATGATAAAATATGATGAAAAAATTGAATAAAACTTTGACCCTCAAAATCTGTTACGCATCTACTACCAACAAAAAAAAACACCCATGTAAATAGTTTCTAAATTTTGTCCTGAGTTTAGAAATACCCAATGTTTACATGTTCTTTGCAAGTTATAGGGCAATAAGTACTGCTATTTCCAAACCATTTTTTTTTTTTTTCAAAATTAGCAAAAGTTACATTGTAACACTGATATCTGTCAGGAATCCCTGAATAAAACCTTCACATGTACAGTATATATTTTTTTTTTAAAAAGAAGACAACATAAGGTATTAAAGTTGGGGAATTTCAACTCTTTCATGCAACCATTTTTACCACCAATCTATGCCAGAGTTTGAAGGAAAAAAAAAATGTGGTGATTTTTTTGACACACATAGCAATTTAAGAATATATGTACTTAGAACTTTAAGGTTTACTGCCAAAGAACAACCCAATATGTGTTCAGCAACATCTCCTGATTACAGTGATACCACCCATGTATAGGTGTGTCGGGTTCTCTGGGGGCTAAAATGCCTTATTTTTAGGGTGTTTATTCCAGTTTTCCAACTTTGAATTTTCACATCCCATGCACCCATGTCCTATTTGGGACATTTTTGAAGCCGGCCAATGTAATTTACAGCCATCAAATTATATATTTTTTGAAAGTAGACGCCCTAGGGTATTTGAAATGCTGGTATTTTAACACTTTCCATGCTCTAATTCTACCACCAGTCTTTGTCAAGCTTTTGGGTAGTCCCTTTTTTTTTTTTTTAGTTTTATTATTTTAATTTTTATTGAGGACTCTTAATAACATATACAGAAAAAGATAAAGATAAATGTAAGACAATGTATATATCAGAGATATAATATCATATCTGTATAACAATAGTAAACATACTACATCTATATGTCCCATTTTTTCCCCCTTCCAGAGAGATTTGGCCACTTTTGGACCTCTAGGCTATAGGTTGAGCGCTTATGCAGGGGTTTTAACTTTAAACCATGTAGTTAAAAGTAAATATAATGTTAAATTGGAGCTATTCGGTGAGATGTTAAAATATGGAAAAAAGAAACATAAAGGAAAGGAAAAAAAAAGCCTCTAACTGGGCTATGTGGACATAAAACATTATACAGTGCAGGAAGAAATAATTTGATCCCCTGCTGATTTTATCCATTTTTAATAGTAGGTTTATCTGAAGAGTGAGAGACAGAATAACAACAAGAAAATCCTTAAAAACGCATTTTAAAAAAGTTATAAATTGATTTGCATTTTATTTAGTCAAAATAAATATTTGATCCCCTATCAATCAGCAAGATTTCTGGCTCCCAGGTGTCTTTTGTTACCTGTATAAAATACACCCTGTCCACAGAAGCAATCAATCATATTCTAAACTCTCCACCATGGCCAAGACCAAAGAGCTGTCCAAGGATGTCAAGGACAAGATTGTAGACCTACACAAGGTTGGAATGGGCTACAAGACCATCGCCAAGCAGCTTCGTGAGAAGGTGACAACAGTTGGTGTGATTATTCGCAAATAGAAGAAACACAAAATAACTGTCAATCTCCCTCGGTCTGGGGCTCCATGCAAGATCTCACCTCGTGGAGTTTCAATGACCATGAGAACGGTGAGGAATCAGCCCAGGATCTTGTCAATGATCTCAAGGCAGCTGGGACCATAGTCACCAAGAAAACAATTGCTAACACACTACGTAGTGAAGGACTGCAATCTTGCAGTGCCCACAAGGTCCCCCTGCTCAAGAAAGCACATGTACAGTCCCCATCTGAAGTTTAAGAAAAAAAGGGGGCAGAGTGTGGGCGCTAAAAAAGCTGAAGGAATCTATTAAAAATTTTATGGAAAAAATGACCAGGGGTTATAGTGCAAATATCTATATAAAATTCTATAAAAATTATATGATATGAAGGATATATATGTATATTAGGGATAGGTTAATACACTCTATTAAAAAACTACATAAATACACATAAATATGGAAACCTATCTAAAAAATCTATTAGTGATGAAAGTAGATGATATGTGATGCAAAAAGCATAGAAGTCACAGACGTGCAAATTCCCACACTATTGTGGGTTATAGTGATATATTCCGTTAAAACCTATGGTGAAATAGTGTGTGTAGAAGGAGGTTTATCCAAACCAAAATAGATAAAACAGTGTATTACGAGTTGTTACTCAAATATGTGTTCTACAAATTCTAATGTGCAAAAGATCAATGTTGATAAGTGTTAATATGAACGCATAATTTAACTAGTATAAATATGTGATACAAAGAAAAAAAGATGCCCATATATAATCCAATAATTTATTCTAAATGCAGAGTAAAAAACAGTATTATGGTGAGCTATAATATAAATAGGGACGTCTCACCAGCATAAAAACAATGGTTAATTTACAAGCAATGGGATGACAAACAATCTGAGAATAGGTACAAACCATTATAATGACCTATCTATGTAACATCAGAGGAGATGAAAATGTAACAGATTGTATCTATTACTGGGATCCAAGATCTGACTGTAACACAGTAGCGAAAGTTCTAATGCCGCTACAGGAAGTAACCACAAATTAACATAGTTTATATAATGCTGAAATCCTCATAGTTCAAAAAAGTAGTCTTTAGCCAATTTAGGCTTGCTTTATCACACAGTCTATACGAGAAACCACCTTAATAGTGAGTTACCTTGTTTTCCTTTAGTGCTGTGAATACCTTCGTAACTTTGTAATGTAGTGTGATGACTCAGATCGGCAGCGTGTTTTTAGCGTCTGAAGTCACCTGTAGGTCTCCTGTTCCAAAGATGAAAATTTGCGTACTGAAATTACAAGCTGATATTTTCCAAAGCCAAACATCAAAACATCCTGCACTTAGTGCTTGGCACGCAGGGGAGATGTGGCTTTATTCAGAGGATTTAATAGTGTATGTGGTAGAATGACGTAACCCGGGTTAGCAATTTCAAGACCAAATCATCCAGAGAGAATCAATAAAAGTTACTCAAATAGAATTGTCACATATATGTCCCAGAGATCAACGCGTTTCGCTCTATTACAGAGCTTTATCAAGATGTTTGTAGTTGGGACAGTTTAGATTTTTAAAGATGTCACAGAAGCCTGATTGGTTGAATTTTCACCTTATTTAAGGTGGATTTTTTAATTGTCCATACAGGTAACAGTTCTTCCCATCATCTTCATTTTGGAAGCCCTTAAGGTGGAATTTATTCCTATAATTTTCCACAACTCCAGTAATAGATTGCTAGATTTTAAAAGATCATATCTTATATTATCCCTCTCAATTATAAAAGTCTTTCTTAGATACATAAATAAAAACTTATATATATTAAAATATTAAGACCATATTAGGATATTCTCCTTCCCAACAGGAAGCTGCAAGAGGATCACCCACAGCAGAGCTGTCTATATAGCTCCTCCCCTAACTGCCACTACCAGTCATTCGACCGAAGACAAGCAAGAGAAAGGAGAAACTATAGGGTGCAGTGGTGACTGTAGTTTAAAAATAAAAAACACCTGCCTTAAATGACAGGGCAGGCCATGGATTGGATACACCACAAGAGAAATAAATTTATCAGGTAAGCATTAATTATGTTTTCTCTTGTATGGTGTATCCAGTCCACGGATCATCCATTACTTGTGGGATACCAATACCAAAGCTATAGGACACGGATGAAGGGAGGGACAAGGCATGCGCTTAAATGGAAGGCACCACTGCCTGCAAGACCTTTCTCCCAAAAACAGCCTCCGAAGAAGCAAAAGTATAAAATTTTAAAAACCCATGTGGAAGCTACCGCTCTAGTAGAATGAGCTGTAATCCTTTCAGGAGGCTACTGGCCAGCAGTCTCATAAGCTAAGCGTATTATACTCCTTAGCCAAAAGAAAGAGAGGTTGCGAAGCCTTTTGGCCTCTCCTCTGTCCAGAGTAGACAACAAAAAATGCAGATGTTTGACGAAAATCTTTAGTAGCTTGTAAATAAAACTTTAAAGCACGAACCACGTCAAGATTGTGTAAAAGACGTTCCTTCTTTGAAGAAGGATTAGGACACAGTGACGGTACAACAATCTCCTGATTGATATTTTTATTAGATACCACCTTAGGTAAAAAAAAACAGGTTTGGTATGTAACACTACCTTATCTGCATGAAAAATGAGATAAGGGGAATCACATTGTAAAGCAGATAACTCCGAAACTTTTCGAGCCGAGGAGATAGCTACTAAAAACATAACCTTCCAGGATAAGAGCTTAATATCTATGGAATGCAAAGGTTCCAACGGAACCCCTTGAAGAACCTTAAGAACTAAATTTAAACTCCAAGGCGGAGCAACAGGTTTAAACACAGGCTTGATTCTGACTAAAACCTGACAAAACAAACCCTTCTCTAATCCTTCTTGGAGAAAAGATAATATCCTAGGAATCCTGACCTTACTCCATGAGTAACCCTTGGATTCACACCAATGAAGATATTTACACCATATCTTATGATAGATTTTCCTGGTGACAGGCTTTTGCGCCTGTATTAAGGTATCAATGACCGACTCGGAGGAACCACGCTTTGATAAAATCAAGCGTTCAATCTCCAAGCAGTCAGCCGCAGAGGAATTAGATTTGGATGGTTGAAAGGACCCTGAAGTAGAAGGTCCTGCCTCAGAGGCAGAGTCCATGGTGGAAAGGATGACATGTCCACCAGATCTGCATACCAAGTCCTGCGTGGCCACGCAGGTGCTATCAAAATTACTGATGCTCTCTCCTGTTTGATCTTGGCAATCAGACGAGGGAGCAGAGGAAACGGTGGAAACACATAAGCCAGGTTGAAGGACCAAGGCGCTGCTAGAGCATCTATCAGCGCTGCCTTGGGATCCCTGGACCTGGATCCATAACAAGGAAGCTTGGCGTTCTGGCAAGACGCCATGAGATCCAGTTCTGGTTTGCCCCAACGTTGAATCAACTGTGCAAACATCTCCGGATGGAGCTCCCCACTCCCCCGGATGAAAAGTCTGATGAGTTAGAAAATCTGCCTCCCAGTTCTCTACTCCTGGGATATGGATAGCTGATAGATGGCAAGAGTGAATCTCTGCCCATTGAATTATCTTTGAAACCTCCAACATCGCTAGGGAACTCCTTGTTCCCCCTTGATGGTTGATGTAAGCTACAGTTGTGATGTTGTCCGACTGAAACCTGATGAACCTCACTGCCGCTAGCTGAGGCCAAGCCTGAAGAGCATTGAATATCGCTCTTAGTTCCAGAATGTTTATTGGAAGGAGTGCCTCCTCCTGAGTCCACAACCCCTGAGCCTTCAGAGAGTTCCAGACTGCACCCCAGCCCAGAAGGCTGGCATCTGTTGTTACTATTGTCCAATCTGGCCTGTGGAAGGTCATACCTTTGGACAGATGGACCCGAGATAGCCACCAGAGAAGAGAATCCCTGGTCTCTTGATCCAGATTTAGGGACAAATCTGTATAATCCCCATTCACTGACTGAGCATGCAGAGTTTCAGCGGTCTGAGATGTAGGCGGGCAAACGGAACTATGTCCATTGCCGATACCATTAAGCCGATTACTTCCATACACTGAGCCACCGAAGGGCGAGAAGTATAATAAAGAACACGGCAGGAATTTAGAAGTTTTGACAACCTGTCCTCTTTCAGGTAAATCCTCATTTCTACAGAATCTATCAAAGTTCCTAGGAAGGAAACTCTTGTGAGAGGGGATAGAGAACTCTTCTCTTCATTCACTTTCCACCCATGAGACCTCAGGAATGCCAGAACAATGTCCGTATGGGACTTGGCAATTTGGAAATTCGACGCCTGTATCAGAATGTCGTCTAAGTAAGGGGCTACTGCTATGCCCCGCGGCCTTAGGACCGTCAGAAGTGACCCCAGAACCTTTGTAAAGATTCTTGGTGCCGTAGGTAACCCAAAGGGAAGAGCCACAAACTGGTAATGCCTGTCTAGGAAGGCGAACCTGAGAAACCGATGATGATCTTTGTGTATCGGAATGTGAAGATAAGCATCCTTTAAGTCCACGGTAGTCATGTATTGACCCTCCTGGATCATAGGTATGATGGTTCGAATAGTCTCCATCTTGAAAGATGGGACCCTGAGAAATTTGTTTAGGATCTTGAGATCTAAGATTGGTCTGAAGGTTCTATCTTTCTTGGGAACCACAAAGAGATTTGAATAGAAACCTTGCCCCTGTTCCTCCTTTGGAACTGGGTGGATCACTCCCATAACTAGGAGGTCTTGAACACAATGTAAGAATGCCTCTCTCTTTATCTGGTCTCCAGATAATTGTGAGAGGTGAAATCTTCCTTTTGGGGAAAAAGCTTTGAAGTCCAGATATCCCTGGGACACAATTTCCAATGCCCAGGGATCCTGGACATCTCTTGCCCAAGCCTGGGCGAAGAGAGAAAGTCTGCCCCTACTAGATCCGTTACCGGATCGGGGGCTGATCTTTCATGCTGTCTTAGAGCCAGCAGCAGGCTTCTTGGCCTGCTAACCTTTGTTCCAGGCCTGGTTAGGTCTCCAGACCGGCTTGGACTGGGCAAAAATTTCCCTCTTGTTTTGCATTAGAGGGAGTTGATGCCACGCTCGTCTTAAAGTTTCGAAAGGCACGAAAATTAGTTTGTTTGGTCCTTAATTTATTAGACCTATCCTGAGGAAGGGAATGACCTTTTCCTCCAGTAATATCAGAAATGATCTCCTTCAGTCCAGGCCCGAATAGGGTCTGCCCCTTGAAGGGAATGTTGAGAAGCTTAGACTTTGAAGTAACGTCAGCTGACCAGGATTTAAGCCATAGCGCCCTACGCGCCTGTATAGCAAAACCTGAGTTCTTAGCCGTTAGTTTGGTTAAATGAACAACGGCGTCAGAAACAAATGAATTGGCTAGCTTAAGCGCTTTAAGCTTGTTAAGGATATCATCCAATGGAGTTTCTACCTGTAAGGCCTCTTCCAGAGACTCAAACCAGAAGGCCGCAGCAGCAGTGACTGGGACAATGCATGCAAGAGGCTGGAGAATAAAACCTTGTTGAATAAACATTTTCTTAAGGTAACCCTCTAACTTTTTATTCATTGGATCTAGGAAAGCACAACTGTCCTCGACGGGAATAGTTGTACGCTTAGCTAGGGTAGAAACTGCTCCCTCCACCTTAGGGACCGTTTGCCATAAGTCCCATGTAGCGGCATCTATTGGAAACATTTTATTAAAAATAGGAGGGGGAGAGAACAGTACACCTGGTCTATCCCATTCCTTAGAAATAATTTCTGAAAACCTTTTAGGTATTGGAAAAACATCAGTGTAAACAGGCACTGCATAGTATTTATCCAATCTACACAATTTCTCTGGCACTATAATGGTGTCACAGTCATCCAGAGTAGCTAAAACCTCCCTGAGCAACACGCGGATGTGTTCAAGCTTAAATTTAAATGTAGACATATCAGAATCAGGTTGAAGCATCTTCCCTGAGTCAGAAAATTACCCACAGAAAGAAACTCTCCTGCCTCAGCTTCTGCATATTGTGAGGGGATATCAGACATAGCTACTAAAGCATCAGAGAGCTGTGTATTTTTTCTAGTCCCAGAGCTGTCTCGCTTTCCTTGTAACCCTGGTAGATTGGACAATACCGCTGTAAGGGTATGATCCATAACTGCTGCCATGTCTTGTAAAGTAAACGCCATGGGCACGCTAGATGTACTTTGCGCCACTTGAGCGGGAGTCCCTTAAGCGGGAGTCAAAGGTTCTGACACGTGGGGCGAGTTAGTCGGCATAACTTCCCCCTTGTCAATTTCCTCTGGTGAAAAATCTTTTAAAGACAGAATATGATCTTTATAACTTAAAGTAAAATCAGTACATTTGGTACACATTCTAAGAGGGGGGTCCCACAGTGGCTTCTAAACATAATGAACAAGGAGTTTCCTCAATGTCAGATATGTTTTAAACAGACTAGCAATGAGACCAGCAAGCTTGGAAAACACTTTGATAAATGTAAAATGTAAAAAGCAAAAAATAAAAACGGTACTGTGCCTTTAAGAGAAACAAATTTTGTCAGAAATTGAAAAACAGTGATAAAAAGCAGTAAATCTTACGAAATTTTTACAGTGTGTATAATAGACTAACAGAGCATTGCACCCACTTGCAAATGGATGATTAACCCCTTAGTTTCAAAACCGGATAAAAAAAAAAACATATAAACGTTTTTTAACAGTCACAACAAACTGCCACAGCTCTGCTGTGGCCCTACCTGCACATACAATGACTTTTGAAGGCACAAAAACCCTTTGTAGAGGCCCTAAGTGTTCAGGGGACTCCTTCAGGGAAGCTGGAAGTCTCAAGCTGCAAAAACTACTGCACGATTTAGGCCTGAAATTAGGCCCCTCCCAACCTGTACTCACAGTGAGAGGGCCATAAAAAACTATCCCTAGGCAAAATCTAGCCAGCCATGTGGAAAAAACTGGGCCCCAATAAAGTTTTATCACCAATATTTATAAAAAAACGTTTTAAACACTTCTAGCAAAAGTTTTATTTTTCAGTAATGTGAGAAAGTAATAAGAATATTACCTTTTACAGCAAGCATGATACTAGTCGTTATTAAATCACTGTAATCAGGCTTACCTTAAGTAAAACCGGTATTAACAGCATTTTCTAGCATATTCATTTCTCTAGAAAATTTTAAACTGCACATACCTCATAGCAGGAAACCCTGCACGCCATTCCCCCAGCTGAAGTTACCTCATCTCTTCAGTTATGTGTGAGAACAGCAATAGATCTTAGTTACAACCTGCTAAGATCATCAAAAACCACAGGCAGACTCTTCTTCAACTTTCTGCCTGAGGCTAAAACAGTACAACTCCGGTACCATTTGAAAATAATAAACTTTTGATTGAAGATAAACTACATAAATTCACCACATCTCTCTAGCTACTTCCTATCGTGTCGAGAGCTGCAAGAGAATGAATGTTTTTTTTTTGTTTTTTTTTTAAAAAACAACTATATTTCACCACTTCTCTCTTACTACCTCCATGCTTGTCGAGAGTTGCAAGAGAATGACTGGGTATGGCAGTTAGGGGAGGAGCTATAACAGCTCTGCTGTGGGTGATCCTCTTGCAACTTCCTGTTGGGAATGAGAATATCCCACAAGTAATGGATGATCCGTGGACTGGATACACCTTACAAGAGAAAGTCTAGATGGCCCCCACATATAAAAAGTGAGATTAGTAACTCTGAACTTATGTTGTGAAAACACTAGTAATGATATATTTATCCTCATTGGTCAAAGGTGAATGAATGTGTTATTTTTGATGGATGGTGAATAAGATAATAGTGTATTCTTGCAATATAAATAAGGAGTGATGGGAAGGGGAGGAATGGGTTGTAGTGCCGTTGGTGATGTGTAGATACTGAAAAAAAGATGGGAGAAGGGGTAATATCACTAATAATAATAAGTTCTATGGATCATAATCACTAAATGATGTACCTTTAAGAACCATAAAATTACCTATAATAACAGTAATGGGGTAATAATGGGGAGCTGGACGAAAATAGTATATAGTAGACTATAAGTTTCCTCCTGTATAATATCAAATGCACAAACCATATGGTCTGATCTATAGATGAGAGGTCTGTGTTTTGAGTGGTCCCATATATGATATATACAAGAGTATCATACTGCATGAGTGTGGAACTGTGGATGCAAATATAATGTTATCAATAATATTGAAAACCCATATGAACAACATATCAATATAATATGCCATAAAGATTAGTAGATAAAGAAGGAGAGGAACATTAAAACGCTGCTAGATCCACATTTAGATTTAATCCTAAAGGATGCATAGTTTTCAATTTATGGATCCAGTAGTTTCTCTCCTTCTTAACTTAAATTAAACCGATTATAAATGTGTGATTTGTCAATTTGCTCTATGGGAATGATAGAGTAACATCTGGGATTCCCTTAATGTTTCTGATGACAGTGGCTAATCACACTGTGGGATTTTCTATTTAGTATAATGATTCGATAATGTTCTGACCAACGATGACTGAGACGTCTAATTGTACGGCCAATATACTGTACCCCACATATGCAGGAGATAAGATAATTTACATAACGTGAGGCACAGCTCATCCTACTCTTAATTTGATAGGATTTCTTATCAGTATAAGATTGAAAGAAGCATTTGCCATGGACAATATAGTTGCACATTTTGCAGTTTGTAACATTGCATTTGAATATTCCTCTATTTAAAACTGCTATAGATTTCCTACTATTTGGTTTATCACAGGGATTTCTCTCCATTTTTTTGCTCTTAATAATTTTACTAGGTGCCAAAATATTCTTCAGGCTGGGGGCCTTCTTATAGACAATAGTTGGGCTTTCCCCTAGTAATTCACATAGGATGGGATCCCTTTTTAAAATTCTCCAATGTTTGTTGAGAATCTCACTTATAGACTTATGATTACAATTGTATGGAGTAATAAATCTAATTTCAGACAATTCTGGGGTAACTTGTTTTACTTTAGTATTTACTTTATGTTTAGAAAAATATTCCTCCCTATTATCATTGCGGGCACGTTGATAACTTGATTTAATAAGATCAATTGGATAGTTTTTCTCCATGAATCTTTCTTTGAGAATCTGGCTTTGGGTATCATAATCTGAAATTAAGATGCAATTACGCCTAATTCTCCTGAATTGTCCATATGGGACATTTCTTTTCCATGGGTAGTAATGATTGCTATAAAAATCTAAATAACTGTTGCTATCGACAGTCTTAAAATGTGTTGAACTAACAATCTGCCCTTGTCTGTTAAACCGTAAGTTAAGGTCCAAAAATACAATGCTTTCAGGATGTATACAACTAGTAAACTTTAGGCCTCTGTCATTCCTGTTAAGATGATCCACAAATTTTAACGCCTTTTCCCTGGTACCATTCCAAACAAAAATTAAATCATCTATAAACCTGCCAACGGCACTACAACCCATTCCTCCCCTTCCCATCACTCCTAATTTATATTGCAAGAATACACTATTATCTTATTCACCATCCATCAAACAGAACACATTCATTCACCTTTGACCAATGAGGATAATTATATCATTACTAGTGTTTTCACAACATAAGTTCAGAGTTACTAATCTCACTTTTTATATGTGGGGGCCATCTAGACTTTTTTCATATCTCAGCATAATCTCAGAGTTACTCACATCACTTCATTCACATATGAGATTATTTACACATTTATATTTAGATTTTAGTATTAACATTACTCAGTGCCATTTTAGTCTTTGCACACGATTAGAAATTGTATTTATCTTATTTATCTTATTTAATTAACTTTCTATATACTAGATATTATTACAATCCCATAATTACTCACTTCATTCACATAGGGGGACATCTACACATTTATATTTAGATTTTGTATTAACATTACTCAGCACCAATTTAGCCTTTGCACACAATTAGAAATTAAATTACACATTATTATTAATATTATAATAATAAGTTCATCTATTTATCTTATTTATTTAATTAATTCTCTATATACTAGATATTATTGATTACGAATATATATCTTAGGTTCTTATCATTATTATGGCAGTGGTGGGGAAATATTTTATATAGGATAAACCGCCCAGTATTATCTCGAGTAAGATGGGTTAAAATATTATGAATTTAGCTTATGGTATATTTATTTACAAGGTTCGCATATGCATATGTTTAAGTGGCATTTTGCTTTGCTAAGAAGATAAATCTCACTGCAGTCTAATCAAAATACTTTGTCCTCCGCACACGGTACAAGCCTTAAGATTTTATAAAGATCATAGATACCCTCTCGAGGGGTGTGTGTTTTACAGAGCCTCTGATTCGTCTGTAGTGATTTGGGCTTATTAACAAGCTCAGTATTATCTGCAGCAAGTCGGGTTTAAAGAATAATAATTTAGCTTGTTGAATATTTATTTACAAGGTTTGCATATGCATATGGTATTTACATCGTTATGAAAAAACCTCACTTCAGTCTAAACTAAAGACTTTGTCCTCCGCACACGGCACAAGATCTAAGATTTTCTAAAGAGTATAGATACTATCCTGAGTGGTGTGTGGTCTACAGAGCCTCTGATTCGTCTGTAGTGATTTGGGCGTTGTCTGTAACACGGACTGCAGATTGGTTGAATGTATAGTTAAAAGGTAGCAACGTAGAGTGTAACAAATTGTATAGCCTGATGAAACGGCATTGTTAGCCAAGAAACGCGTTGCAAAGCAACTTTTAAGTGTTTTTAATAAACAGAACTTTTTACCACTCTTCCTTGCTCTGGTGAATTTGTGACTATCCATATCAGTCTGTGGATTCCCATCTTAGCGGACCACTGCAGCTTATCACGGAGGCTTCACGGTGAACCGGATGCCTGCTACCACTATCTGGCGTGTCAGCACCGCTTGGCAGAGTCGCCATTGAGGAGTCAGCCGAACGGCTCTGAAGTTTCGGTCCGCCTACTATTGCACTGCATGTGCATATTTGTTTGTGAGTATATCATCTAGATCACGATCTTTTGGTTGTCATATATTGGAACTTGCTGCACCAAGAGCGCCTCTTTTTTCTTTTTGTCTTCCAGGACATATTCTATACTCAAGATGAGGCCTAACTATACTAGTCGCTGCCTACAATTTAAGATATTTGCATATGGAACCTTCGTGAGGATCCGAATGCGGAAACAGGTAGCCTACTCGTGCCGTTTGGCTCTTTTTCAGGGCAGCAGAAATACAGTACTGGGAGCTAGCTGGTGATTGGTGGCTACATACATTTGTCTCTTGTCATTGGCTTATGAGAAGTGTTCAGCTAGCTCCCAGTAGTGCGTTGCTGCTCTAATGCTGCAATAATAAAAATGCTATTACATATATATATATATTTTTACTTTTATGACCCTTTATGCAGTAGGTCTTAAATTTGATAGATCCAGAAGTGAACCCAGTGAATATATAGGTCATTAAAGGGACATTAAATACCAAATACATTTCATGCACCTTCCTCTAATTATGGTTTCTATGGTAACCTAGGTTACACTGCATGTATCTGAGGAAGAGCTGTTGCACAGGTGCAAACAAACATGCCAGCACTGGAGTACAGTGATTGCTAGATTTTAACATGGCTGAACCCATGACTAAAGGGAGATGGGGAATAATAACCTGAATACTTTACTGATAAACCGTATGTAGTCTTTAATGTCCCTTTAAACACTTGTATTACCTTTTATTATGTAGACCGACCTATATATAAGTACCATTGATAGAACCCATCTTTGCTATTTTCTCCTCATTATTTAATAACAACAATAATAATAAATCATTTACCATAAAATAATAAATATAATGAAAAACTTTTGACCCCAGAGAGGCTGGGTGAAAAGGCATAAAAAAAAGCATAGATTGTTTTCTAGTATCTTAAAGGAATTATGTAAAAAATTGAGATACAGCACTGGTTTCAAACCTGTCCTCAGGCCTCACCAATAGGCCAGATTTTTAGGATTAAAGGGACAGTCTAGTCCAAAATAAACTTTCATGATTCAGATAGAGAATGTCATTTTAAACAATTTTCCAATTTATTTTTATCACCAAATATGCTTTGTTCTCTTGGTATTCTTAGTTGAAAGCTAAACATATGAGGTTTATATGCAAATTTCTAAGCCCTTGAAGGCTGCCTCTTCTCTCAGGGCATTTTGACAGTTTTTCACCACTAGAGGGTGTTAGTTCATGTGTGCCATATAGATAACACTGTGCTAACGCACGGGGAGATCAGATGAGCCAGCTCTGATTGGCTAAAATGAATGTCTGTCAAAAGAACTGAAATAAGGGGGCAGTTTGCGGAGGCTTAGATACAAGGTAATCACAGAGGTAAAAGTGTATTTAGATAACTGTGTTAACTATGCAAAACTAGGGAATGGGTAAAAAAGGGATCATCTATCTTTTTAAACAATAACAATTCTGGTGTAGACTGTCCCTTTAACTTGGGTGAGAGCAGGTAAATAAACATGTTTATTAATCAGGTGGTTATTTCACCTGTGATTTATGTATAGATATCCTCAAAATCTGGCCTGTTAGGGAGGCCTGAGAACAGGTTTGAAAACCAATGAGATAGAGAATACAATTTTAAACTACTTTCAACTTTACTTCTGCTATCTAATTTACTTTGTTCTCTTGTTATCCTTTGCTGAAAATGATATCTAGGTTGGCTCAGTAGCAGCAATGCACTACTGGGAGTTGGTGATTGGTGACTACACATTTATGCTTCTTGTGATTGTCTCACCCAATTTGTTCAGCTAGCTCCCCGTAGTGCATTGCTGCACCTTAAAGGGACACTAAACCCATTTTTTTTCTTTCATGATTCAGATAGAGCAGCAATTTTAAGCAACTTTCTAATTTACTCCTATTATCAATTCTTCTTTGTTCTCTTGCTATCTTTATTTAAAAAGCAGGAATGGGATGCATAGGAGCCGGCCCATTTTTGGTTGAGAACCTGGTTTATGCTTGCTTATTGGTGTGTAAATGTAAGTCTCCAATAAGTAAGCGCTATCCATGTTGCTGAACTTAAAATAGGCTGGCTGCTAAGATTTACATTCCTGCTTTTAAAATAAAGATAGCAAGAGAACGAAGAAAATGTGATAATAAGAGTAAATTAGAAAGTTGCTTAAAATTTCATGCTCTGTCTGAATCATGAAATATTTTTTTTTGGTGTTCAGTGTCCCTTTAAACCAAAGATACCAAGAGAATTAAGCACATTTAATAATTAAACATTTTTTTTCTCTAACTGGAAAGAAATTATTGGGGTTTCATGTTCCTTTAACTCCTCTGCTGAGACCAATTAGCTACAGATATGTGGCAGGGTTATGCTGTCAAGTCTGCAGCCTGCATTACCAACTCTTGGTAAACCCATAATTTTTTAGAGTAAAGTTACAGATAAAGTGGGCAAAATAAATCATAATTATATATTGTCATTTTTGCTACAAAATTAAACATTTCCTATTACGTGAAAGTCAAAATGAAGCGTTCATGATTCAGAGCCTGCAATTTTCAGATACTTCAATTAACTTTTATTATCAAATCTAATTTGTCCATTTCTTATCCTTTGTTTAAAAACATTCCTATGTTGGCTCTGGAGCAGAAATGCACTACTGGGAGCTAGCTGGTAACTGTGCGGGCCTAGCTCCCAGTAGTGCATTGCTGTTATCAGTCTGGTGTAGGCAAATGTTCTAACCCTGAGTAGGCTCTGTTATTGCACTTTTATATCCCTTGAATATGCTGCAGTTTGACTCCACTACAACTACATAGTGATTGCTTAAAGGGTCACTGTACCCAAATTTTTTCTTTTGTGATTCAGATAGAGCATGCAATTTGAAGCAACTTTCTAATGTACTCCTATTATCAAATTTTCTTCATTCTCTTGGTATGTTTATTTGAAAAGCAAGAATTTAAGTTTAGATTCCGGCCCATTTTTGGTGAACAACCTGGGTTGTCCTTGCTGATTGGGCAGCACCAATAAACAAGTGCTGTCCATGGTTCTGAACCACAAATTTGCTGGCTCCTCAGCTTAGATGCCTTCTTTTTCAAATAAAGATATCAAGAGAACAAAGAAAAATTGATAATAGATGTAAATTAGAAAGTTGCTTAAAATTGCATGCTCTATCTGAATCACAAAAGAAAAAATTTGGGTACAGTGTCCCTTTAATCAGTACAGGAGCTTATTTAGATCTGTCCTTAAAGGGACAGTCAACACAAAATATTTTATTGTTTAAAACGATAGTTAACCCCTTTATTACCCATTCCCTAATTTTGCACAGAAAACATGGTTGTATTAAAGGGACAGTCAACACCAGAATTGTTGTTGTTTAAAAAGAAAGATAATCCCTTTATTACCCATTCCCCAGTTTTGCATATCCAACACAGTTATAATAATACACATTTTACCTCTGTAATTATCTTATATCTAAGCCTTTTGCTGACTACACCCTTATTCAGTTCTTTTGACAGACATGCAGTTTAGCCAATCAGTGCTTACTCCTAGGTCACTTTACATGCATGAGCTCAATGTTATCTATATGAAACATGTGAACTAATGCCCTCTAGTGGTCAAAATGTATTCAGATTAGAGGCAGTCTTCAAGGTCTAAGAAATTAGCATATGAACCTCCTAGGTTTAGCTTTCAACTAAGAATACCAAGAGAACAAAGCAAAATTGGTGATAAAAGTAAATTGGGAAGTTGTTTAAAATTGGATGCCCTATTTAAATCATGAAAGTTTTTTTTTTACTTGACTGTCCCTTTAATACACTTATCTTTGTGATTACCTTGTTTCTAAGCATCTTCTGACAGCCCCCTGATCACATGACTTTTTATTTATTTTTTATCTATTGACTTGCATCTAAGCCAATTAGTACTGTGTTGTTAGAATCCACTGGAGTGAGCTCAATGTTATTTATATGGCTCACATGAACTAGCACTCCCCTGTTGTGAAAAGCTGACAGAAATTTAAAAAAGTATATTAATATAACCATGTTGGTTGTGCAAAGCTGGGGAATGGGTAGTAAAGGCATTATCTATCTTTTTTAAACAATAACAATTTTTTTGTGTTGACTGTCCCTTTAATAACCATAATGAGAGATAAAAAAACGTGCATTTTATAAAATATGTCCCTGGATAGTTAAAACACAGACTTTGCATTAAAAAATAAACAAACAGTTTAAACACACACACGTTTGTGCGCAGAAGTGTAACAAGCAGTGGTTACATTGATTTACACACAGGGAATCTGTAGAATTCACAGCATCAGAACATCCAGCAGAGGTCTCATTATTCCAACTTTCTTTTTGTCTCAAGCAGGTGTCCCATCTCAAACTATCCAGTAGAGGGCCCCCTAACCCAGTCCCAGATCATTGTAGCAATGTATGCGTTTTTTTAGCTGGTTGCTACGTGATCTCTTTCTCAATGAAAAGACGTTTCCAAGCTGCAATAACAGTTACATCCCCAGAGCAACAGAAAAGCTGAATGACCACACCTCCAACTGACCACAGCAAACCTGCCTGGGTCACTCACCTAGAAGCAGTATGAGCACCTAGCACCAAAGCAGCCAAGGACCTCTCAAGTGCCAAAGGACTTCACCTATCCATTAGCAGCTATAGGTGCCACCTCCAATGACAGGGGGCTGTGGCCCAGTGGGTGCTTCTGTCTCATGCATTGGGATCTTGTATAAAACCCACTAATGGCTCCAGCTAAGTGGCATTCTGATGATGGGTGGATTGGGGTCATACCCGGAGCATGGCATGGACCTAGGAGCCCTCTAACAGCAAAATGGGCCATATGTGCAGCCATGCTGCTTTTGGCATTATCATCAGTGATACAAGCCGAGGAAGGTAAGGTGTTGTGTGTGGGGTTATTCCTAAATGCATATATAGAGCTGGGTTAACCTGTTAGCTGCCAGAGTGCTGTAACCCACCAGCCAAATAATGCAGCACTGACCTGCACCTGGCACTAACTCACTCAAATCACTTGCGGAGAGCCAGGGGCCCTTTATGTAAACTGATAGGTTATGGTGTATTCAAGGAATATATATTACATCTAGTAAGGCATATCCATGTAAGTGTTGCAGTACAGATGTGTTGTGTGTGTATGTGGCAGAGAAGATACAGTGCTGAGATATCTGCAGCTCATAAAATGTACTGTGTTCTGATACATTCATATATACACATTTTTATTAGTATCTAATTACACTACTATTGTCTTATTATGCACCCACTACAGCACTGCATGAGTTAATTTCCTATTTTAATATAATGGATGATTGAACAAAGTCTTGATCGTTATTCGATTCAGTACAAAGCAATGCAAAGCAGTTGACATACTGGGGTCCTTTATAACTTAACCGGTTGGTTGCCAGAGAGGAAAACAATGTGTTGCTGTGTAATGAGCTGCTGACCTATCAGGAGGCCATATAGACTAATTAAATATCTAATTATTGTATAGAATAACTAATGAGATCATATTGGTGTCCAGTACTCTGGGGACACAATGATCCCCAAATGTAATGCCCTAAATGATGGTGTTGCAGTACCATAGAAAATATTATTATTATTTTTAAAGAAATCAGTGCAAAAAGGAAAGTGACTCTGAGCTCTGGAATATCCATTATTTTTTGATTAGTTAATGTGCTAAAGAAGTACAATATACAGGCTAGTAACATCCCTGCTGGCTGTAAAAGGGTTAAAAATATATCCAATTTGCATATGCATATGGCACAGTGTAGAAATGACTGAGAAAATGGCATTACTTCAAAAAATTCCAATATTGTGAATATTTGTAAAGGAATATGGTATTGTCTCTTGATGGATATAGTTGAGAACCAGTGTTTATCCAGGTATTTTGATTAATAAATATAACATTCTGAGCATTTGGATCTTCTTTAATGATTTGGATTAAGGTTGAGTTGATTATAATGTCAGTCACATTATTTTATTTGTGGATATACAGTATGGGCAATTATGGTACACAAATCAGGATGCTGTCTATATCAATTATTTCATATGTTACCTCGATTAGTGGGATTGTGTTATATGAAACAATGCATATTGGACACTTAGCAGAGTACACTGTCTTATTTAAAGGGACACTGTAACCAAAATTTTTCTTTCGTGATTCAGATTGAGCATGACATTTTAAGCAACTTTCTAATTTACTCCTATTATCAAATTTTCTTCATTCTCTTGGTATCTTTATTTGAAATGCAAGAATGTAAGTTTAGATGCCGGCCCATTTTTGGTGAACAACCTGGGTTGTCCTTGCTGATTGGTGGATAAATTCATCCACCAATAAAAAAGTGCTGTCCAGAGTACTGAAACAAAAAAAAAAGCTTAGATGCCTTCTTTTTCAAATAATGATAGCAAGAGAACGAAGAAAAATTGAAAATAGGAGTAAATTAGAAAGTTGCTTAAAATTTCATGCTCAATCTGAATCACGAAAGAAAATTTTTGGTTACAGTGTCCCTTTAACTATGCATTTTTCTAGTAATGCTATGTTGCGTTATATATAGATTCAGGATATAATGTGATATTTTGTAAGCTGCATTAATTAAACCATGAGAAAATAAGATGTGATTATTAAAACCTTTTTATTCACCTTAATTCAAATATTAAATATTCTCTGTTTTACAAAAGTGATCTTGTCAGGTAAAGGGACAGTCAACTCAAAAATGAAGTTTAAAAAGATAGATAATCCATTTATTACCCATTCCCCAGTTTTGCACAGCCAACATGGTTATTATATTAATAAACTTTTAACCTCTGTGATTATCTTGCATCTAAGCCTCTTTTGACAGCCCCCTGATCACATGACTATTTATTTTATAGGATTGCCCCTTTAAGTGTGTTCTGAATCATGGCCCTAAAACCTTTTTATTCAGCAGTACCAGCTAATATCGTTAGTATGAACACCTTAGATGCTGCTGAAATCTCACAGGAAAGTATTTCAATGGCTAGGAGATAACAAGATATATTAAATTATTAAATGATATAAGCATTTTTCTTAATGAACATGATTGATGGGAATGTAGTATGTGTTATTTAAATAGATACGAAACCCAAATTTGTTCTTTCATGATTCAGATAGAGCATACAATTTTAAGTAACTTTCTAATTTACTCCTATTATCAATTTTCCTTCACTCTCTTGCTATCTTTAATTGAAAAAGCAGGAATGTAAAGTTAGGAGCCGGCCCATTTTTGGCACAGCACCTGGGTAGTGCTTGCTGATTAGTTTGCTACATTTAGCACCCAATCAGCACGTGCTACTCAAGTGCTGAAATAAAAATGGGAATACATTCCTAAAAAGATAGCATGAGAACGAAGAAAAATTGATTATAGGAGTAAATTAGAAAGTTGCTTAAAATTGCATCCTCTATCTGAATCATGATAGAAAAAAAAATGGCTTTAGTATCCCTTTAATGTGTTTAAATACAATATATGTAAATTTATCAGGTAAGCACATTTCAATGAAAATGAAATTAGAAAATGTAGTATGGGCTATTTACCCTGTATATTGCTTATTTTGAAAAAGGATTCTGAGCCGTCACATTTTGTTTAAAGTGTAAACTAACTATTAATACTTATTCATATTGTATCTATGTAAATATGTAAGTTGTCCTTGTAAAACATTTGCAGCAGTGTATGTATGTATGTATGTATGTATATACTGTGTGTGTGTATATATATATATATATATATATATATATATATATATATATATATTAGTGCTATGACTAATAATCACTACAGAATCTGGAACTGGAATTGATTCACAACATTTTCGGTTATAAAAGAGACTTAAAGCTGCAACAATAAAATGTTCTAATTATATTATTTTCTCATTTCACTATTATTAGCCTTTACTTATGTATTTAACTCTCACAAAAGGGGAGAAACATGTTTAAAGGGACATTACAGTGTAAAATGTCAGAACTAGCGACCGTGCAATGATATACGTTTAACCACCCCCTACAAATGTGTTAATAACATGGTTAAAGTACTGTTTGGGAGCTGCAGAGAATTGCTGGTCTCGAGTGAATAGAGTTAGTAGTCTAATCAGCAGCAGCAGCAGTTGCATGATCTAGCTTTGTGACCACCATTGCTGAATGGTTCAGTAGCTGTGTTTAGCTCCAGCACACTAGTGCATTGCCAATTCGAAGCTGATTTTAACTGTGTGCTTAACACCTTTGCTGGGTTTAAAGACTTAGGGCTGGATTACAAGTGGAGTGCAAAATTGCGCCCTTTTGCGGACGTGCGATAATTAATCAGCCATTACAAGTGGCTAGTTATTGCTACCGCAAGCTTGCGGTAGCAATTAGCGCTTATAAAAATAACCAAATGTGCCCCAAAATACAGTGTAGTGTATTTTATAAAATAATAAAGATAGCAGCATCTTTATTTGTTAATAAAATAACTGCACTGGGGCTAAAGTTGGTGGGTGTGGGGTGGTGAAAGTGTCTTTACATTGTGGTCTATAGGAACTGATTGTTCCCTGTAAATATATATTTATATGCTTATATATTTAGTAACTGCTGCCATCACTGCGCTACTTACCCCTTCACTGAAGGAGTCTATGGAGTCTTCCCAGCAATGCGAATGCGAGTTCGCAGTGCTGTTAACTTCAAATACCAGCGCACATTCGCCTGCGCTGGTATTACAAAGTAGATCGCTAAAACCGCTTTCTTGAAAGCAATATTTAGCACTCCACTTGTAATCTGGCGCTTAGTTCACTGCTTTTCAAACCTTTCCTAACAGCCTAGAGTTTCACTATATCTGCACTGGCGCACAGGTGAAATAATCAGTTGATTAGTAAACACGGTTATTAAAGGGATATGAAACCCCAAAGTTTTCTTTTGTGATTCAGAGCGCATGCCATTTAAAAAAAAGTTTCCAATTTACTTCTATAATAAAATGTGCTTTGTTCTCATGATATTCTTTGTTTAGATACCTAGGTAGGCATTTGGCGCACTACATGACAGTGCTGCTATCTAGTGCTCTTGCAAATGGACAGCATTTTTGCAAAACTGCTGCCATATAGAGCTCCAGAAATGGGCCGCTCCTAAGCATATGTCCCTGATTTTTAACAAAAGATACCAAGAGAACTAAAAAAAATTTATAATAGAAATAAATATTAATGTTTTTTTTTAAATTCACAGCACTTATAGTGAATAATAATAAAGATAAAATTGTGCAGATAGAAAATAAATATTACGTGATACATTTTCCAATTGAGGATTCATAGATATAGTGTCCATGCACCATAACTCCTCCACTAGCGCAGAGCACAATGTAGTCCAATACATTCAATTCCTTTAAGGCTTTATTCAAATATGGATACACTCCAGGCTGCTCCTCATCACGATGGGAATCAAACTCCAATCGTCTCAACTGCAGACAAACAAAGGAACATAGGGGGCGCCACATAGCATATCACAATATCATCACTTTGTATTAAAGATTTAACCCTTTGAGTGCTAAGCTGAATTCTATATTTTTCTGTTTTTTACTATTTCAAAAAAACTTTTTTTTAAACTTTTTTATTTCCCCCCCCCCAGATCCCCAAGACTTATACCATTGGAAAGGTTATGCGATTACCTTTCCAATGGTAGGTCTTGGGGGTCTGTAGCTGCTTATATCCCTGAGATACAGGTTTCTAAGCAGCATGCCCCCTTTCCCTATACTTTGTATGGAAAATTTTAAATAAAGTTGCGCGGTGACGTCATCACGTCATTGCACGTGACGTCACCGCACGTAACGGGAAGCCCCGGCGAGGCCTGTCACTATGCAGGCCCGATCGCCGGGGTAGGAGCTGGTGGGGGCCCCCAGATTGGAAAAAAGTAGTTGAGTGCTAATGACGGCTCTGAGCCGTCATTAGCACTCAAGGGGTTAAAGGGATAGTAAAGTTCAAATTAAACTTTCATGATTCAGATAGGGCATGCAATTTTAAACAACTTTCTAATTTACTTTTAGCATCAAATTTGCTTTGATCTCTTGTTATTCTTAGTTGAAAGCTAAACCTAGGTAGAAACATATGTTAATTTCTAAGCCCTTGGACGCTGCCTCTCATCTAAATGCAAGAGGGCGGTAGTTCATGTGTATCATATAGATAACACTGTGCTCACGCACATGGAGTTATTTTAGAGTCAGCACTAATTGCCTGAAATGCAAGTCTGTCAAAAAATAAGGAGGCAGTCAGCAGAAGATTAGATACAAGGTAATTACAGAGGTAAAACATATATTTATATAACAGTGTTGGTTATGAAAAACTGGGGAATCTATCTTTTTAAACAATAACAATTTTGGTGTTTACTATCCCTTTAAATACCACTCACATATAAAATCTGGCCTGTTAGGGAGAGTTGAGGACAGGTTTGAAAACCAGTGACTTAGCTGTAAACAAGCAAAAAGAACATTTATAAAACATTTTTATTGCAACTCTGTCACTACACTACAAGCCAGAATTACTTAATCAGTTATTAAATATAACATACAGAAAAAAAAAATAGTTTTGAGTTTTACTAGTTTTAGAGACAAATTACTCATTAAGGGATATAGAACTTCAAACTGGCATTGTTGTCAAAAGGACTCCAGAATTGTTATTGTTTAAAAAGACAGATAATCCCTTTATTACCCATTCCCCAGTTTTACATAACCAACACAGTTATATTAATATACTTAGTACCTCTGTGATTACCTTGTATCTAAGCTTCTGCTGACTGCCCCTTATTTGAGCTCTTTTGAAAAACTTGTATTTTATCCAATCAGGGCTAAATCATAAATAACTCCACAAGAGTGAGCACAATGTTTATCAATAGGGCATATATGAACTAGCACAGTAAAGGAGTGAAAAACTTTCAAAATGCACTGAGATAAGAGGAAGACATCAGCAAGCTGGCTATGCTGTAAATGCAAGTCAGTAATAAAGTCACCCCATACAACAGGCTTGGTTAGCCCAAGTCACTTTACATTGGTTTATTAAAGGGACTCTAAAGTTAAAGTTAAAATGAAAATGTCATGATTCAGTTAGAACATGCAGTTTTAAGAGGCTTTCCAATTTACTTCTATTACAAAATTGTGCACAGTCTCCTACTTCTACTGAGCATGTGCAAGAGTTCACAGTGTGGGGCCTATTTAACAAGGGTCTTTTGGACCTGATCTGACAGTGCGGATCAAGTCCGACAGACCAACCACGCTGAATGCGGAGAGCAATACGCTCTCTGCATTCAGCATTGCACCAGCAGCTTTTGTGAACTGCTGGTGCAATGCCGCCCCTTGCAGATTGGCCGCTAGCAGGGGGTGTCAATCAACCCGATCGTATTCTCAGAGCAGGCGGACAGGTTATGGAGCAGCGGTCTTTAGACCGCTGCTTCATAACTGGTGCTTCTGGCGAGCCTGCAGGCTCGCCAGAAACACGGGCCCTCAAGCTCCATCCGGAGCTTGTTGATTACGCAATTCTACTTTCAGATAGGAAATGCAATTTTAAACAACTTTCCAATTTACTTTTATCATCAAATTTGCTTTGTTCTTTAATATTCTTTGTTGATTGCTAAACCTAGGTAGGCTCATATACTAATTTCTAAGCCCTTGAAGGCCGCCTCTTATATCAGTGCATTTTGACAGGCAGCCAAACCTTTGACAGTTTTTCACAGCTAGAGAGCGCTAGCTCATGTGTGCCATACAGATGACACCGTGCTCACTCCTGTGGAGTTATTTATGAGTTAGAATTGATTGGCTAAAATGCAAGTCTGTCAAAAGCACTGAGATAAGGGGCCAGTCTGCAGAGACTTAGATACAAGGTAATCGCAGAGGTAAAACTGGTTATGCAAAACTGGGGAATGGGTAATAAAGGGATTATCTATCTTAAACAAAAAGCTAAAAAGTAACTGTCCCTTTAAAGGAGCAGTTTTACTGTAAAATTGTTTCCATTTTTACTCCTTCACCAGAAGGCTAGACATGTAATGTTTGACATCTAGGAGTCAAGGAGGTCTGTGCAGTTTAGAGGTGGAGTGAAGCTATTGGCTGGTGGGGATAGGGGTTCTATATGAGAAAACAGCACATGGGGTTTTTGGGAGTTCTGCATGTACTTTTTTGGTGGAAAGGTAACCCATGCAAGGAGGGGTTAATAATTCAAAAAAGTTAGTTTTTTTTTAATGTATTTTCTTTAGCTGGACAATAGTTATTGATCTGGCTGTTGAAAAAATCTAGCAGTTCGCAAAACTGATGTAATTTTAGTTTTTGTGTTTGCCAAACTACAGTTGCAGAAAGCTGGTTTTCAAAATCTACAGTAGCTAAAAAATGATCATTTGTTCATTAATGGATTTTGACTTATACAGCTGTTAATGTGTTCAATTTTACATCTCGCTCCCCTAGATGTAAAGTGTTAAAAGGCCCTTTACCATAGGTATTTAAAAATGTGAAACAAATGTATTGTTTTTAAACCATTTGAATAAATATATATATGTGTGTGTGTATATATATATATATGTATGTGTGTGTGTGTATATGTGCCTGATTTTTTAGTCCATCACAGGTGAAGGTTGTAAGTGCAAAACTGATCTATTACAACGTCTTGTTAGAGTTGCTCAGCAGCCAAGTAGCTTGATGTTAAATGATAAAGAGGGGACGTTTATGAAGAACTTACCAATATTTAATAATCATTTTATCAATAATTAATAACCTTTTTGCCATGTGTTATAGGTGGGGAGAATCAGACAGATATCCAGGTGTGCTCTGTATTTCCATGAAGCTAATATTACTTAGCACAGGACAATATTACAGAAAATACTAGAAATACACTGTATGATCAAAAATATGTGAACACTTGACCATCACATCTATATCAGCTTGTTGGTCATATTCCCAAACCATAGGCATTAATAGGGAGTTGGCCCCCTCTTTGAGTCTTTAGCATCTTCCACATCTCTGGGAAGGCTCTCCACAAGATTTTAGAGTGTGTCTGTTGGAATTTGTGCCCATTCAGCCAAAAGAGCTGGTTGAGAAGGTCTGGCTTGTAATTAGCATTTCAATTCATGCCAAAGGTGTTCAGTGAGGTTAAAGGGACAGTTTACTCAAAAAATGTCTCCCCTTTAATTTGTTCCCAATGATCCACTTTACCTGCTGGAGTGTATTAAATTGTTTACAAGTAGCTCCTTTACCCTTATATTGGCATTTGAAATTGTTGATTTAGCATGTGGTATCCCCACCTATTCTGAAAGTTTGTGGCCGCGCGTACCAGCTATAGATAAGCTTTGTAAACACAGCCAGCAGAAGAAATTACACTCCAGTGGGATATAGCAGAGATAAGGTAATAATACAATGTTGATTTTCCATTGTTCTCTCAAAGTACTGGCGATTGTTTTAAGGACAGATATAAGATAAAGAAGCAGGTATATTTGCACAGTGTGATACAGTAATGAGATCGGATTATACCTACAAGCTCAACCCATTTTATTAGGTTGTGGCTTCAAAACACAAAATCAGAGCTTTAATATACACAAATAAGCCTTAAAAAGCTAATTTTCATACATTTTTTACTCTGCAGTTGGTAAAAAAAGCAATTGTAAACACATTAAGGGAAAAACTATTTTACAGTATACTGTCCCTTTAAGGTCAGAGCTCTATGCAGGCCACTCGAGTTCCCCTACACCTACTTGTCAAACTTGTCCTCATGGACTTCGCTTTATGCACAGGGGCACAGTCATGCCAGAACAGGGAAAGAGCCTTCCTCAATTGGTGCCACAAAGTTGGAAACACCCAATTGTCTAGAATTAGTTTGTATCCTATGGTATTAAGATGGCCCTTCACTGGAACTAAACTTCCACTTCACAAATATAGCACTTACAGTTGATCAGGACACATTTAGTAGGGCAGAAATGTTACAAACTGACTTGTGGCATTCTATGACAGTGCCCCATTTAAAGTAATTGAGCTGTTAATTATAACCCATTGTACTGACAATGTTTGTCTATGGAGATTGCAAGGCTGGATTGTATGCATCTGTTAGCAATGTGTGTGGTTGACACACCTGAACTCATTAATTAGTATAGTAGGTTTAGGTGTATATACATAAAGTCCAACAAAGTATTTGTGTGAATGCGTTCCTTATGAAAGAATAATGAACTGATTCCATAGCTTGAGAGTAAAAACTGACCATGGAATCTTTTTTTATTTCTAAAATGTTGGTTGTGTAAAGTTGTACCAAAAGCGGTACTCCTCCATATATAAAGAGATAATTCTGTAAAATTGTTTTTCCCCAGTGACTTGTTCTACCAGCTGCAGAATATATCATATGTGGGATATTGCTCCATTAGATTTATTCTTATATATAAAATTGCTGTTTTTGCTCATTGAAACTACTAACTATTCAAGTAGATTGAGCTTACAGGTAGAGACGACCTCCTTATCTTCTATCTCTTTATATACTCAAAGGCTCTTTCTATATGCACGAAGGACAATACATAAGGCCAAATTATCAAAATGTTGCTGGCATGGAGAGAATTACACAAAAACTTTGGTATTTTTTTAGACCTTATATTGTAATATAGGAGTATCTCCTTCACATTCAGAGCCCTGTATAGTGAGATAGACATCTCTTAAGGTAAGATTTGTGTTTCTATAATTCTTTAAATGGAATTTGCAATATAATGAGATGCTTGAAATCATCTCACCTTGGGCTCTGAGTTTTAGATCATTTGGCCTTTAGGGAGGCAAATTAAAGTTAACATTAACATTTTAGCACCTCTCTCTCCAACCCCACTGGGAGGTTGATTAGCTGTTTCCTCTTGTTTACATATCTTTATTAGTATAGAACAGGCATCCTCAAACTTGGCCCTCCAGAGGTTTTGGAACTACATTTCCCATGATGCTCAGCCAGCTGATATGCTTGCTGAGCATCATGGGAAATGTAGTTCCAAAACCTCTGGAGGGCCAAGTTTGAGGATGTCTGGTATAGAATGTGGTTTTAACAGGTAAACACCGCTATTTAAAATGACAAAATAAAGGAAAAGGAGTTATTTGTGAACTATTTAATACACCCTAGAATGTAAATTGGATCATTGGGAGCACATTACATGAGAGAAAATTGTATATACTGCCTGCTTTAAAGGGACAGTCTAGTCAAAAATAAACTTTCATGATTCAGATAGAGCATACAATTTTAAGCAAGTTTCTAATTTACTCCTGTTATCAATTTTTCTTCGATCTCTTGGTATCTTTATTTAAAAGAGCTGGAAAGTAAGCTTAGGAGCCAGCCCATTTTGGGAGTCAATTAGAACGTTGCTTAAAATTGCCTGCTCTATCAGAATCATGAAAGTTTAATTTTGACTAAAATATCCCTTTAAGGCAACGTATTACTAGAAATTTATATAGCCACATCATTATATTTTCCCTTTTTTATTTTCATGCATGATAATTTCATGAAAGGGAAATTAAGGAAATTGTTTTTGCCCCTAAAAGTGGCCAATTTAAAATGTACTATAGGTTCTTGTTTGTTTTTTTAAAAAAATTTAAAAAAATTTGTGTGCTGAAAAAAGTGCACTTGTTTTTATACTTTTTGACTTTGGCCAGTGAGCAATCTGTCCCTAGGGATGAATTTAGCACAAATATGCGGTTCCGTTTTCAAGACCAGTTTAACCTTTTTTATGCATAAATATATTTTTATTAGATGAATGCACAAGCATGAGAGGAAATAAGCCAAAAAGAGTGATGTGAAAATATCCAGATTTCTATTCCCAGTCGTGCAAGTGTGCAATTTAGGCTAATTTAGATGGAATAGCATAAAAATATCCCAACTAGCTATTCTCTAAATGCATATCCCAAGTTGGGCTAAGATGATTTTGAAACAAACTAAATAAAACAATATTCAGCTTGCAGTTGGACATATAGCATGTCAGCTATACACAAATAACTGGCGTCCAACTGACATGAGCTCAGCTTGTCAAAGCTAGACCAATTTTTTGTTAAATCCGGTGATCTTGAGTCACAGAGTTCCATACATAAAGCAGTAGAGGCTGCCTTGGAGCCCAAGCTTGTTTGCATCAAGATAATGGGACAGTTGTGATTCAGATAAACTTTCCAATTTAATTTTATCATCAAATTTGCTTTGTTCTCTTGTTGTTCTTTACTGAAAGCTAAAACTAGGTAGGCTGAGGCTCATATGCTAATTTCTAAGCCCTTGAAGGCCGGGTCTTATCTCAGTGCATTTGGACAGTTTATAACAGCTAGACAGTGCTAGATCATGTGTGCCATATAGATAACATTGTGCTCACTCCTGTGGATTTACCTAGCAGTCAGCACCCATTAGCTAAAATGCATGTCTGTCGAAAGAACTGAAATAAGGGGGCAGTCTTTAGATGCTTAGATACAAGCTTAAAACAGGTAAAAAAAAAGTATCCATTAATATAAAAGGTCAACTGTGTTTGTCCAAAGCTGTCATACGCAGTAGAGACTGCGCGAGGACAAACACACCTGGCCTTACACAAACTAACTGACCGGTGTGATGGGGCGTGACGTGGGCGGGGCCGGGAGTGACACAGACGGGGCCGGACGGGACATGGGCGGGGCCAGGTGGGCGTGAGAGAGCTCAAAAGAAGGGGGATAGAAGGAAAGCAAAAGACAAAGAGGCGGGATAGACAGAGCAAAAGAGAGGGGGAGAGAGAGCAAAAGAAAGGGGAGAGAGAGAGCAAAAGAGGGGAGAGAGAGCACAAAAGAGAGGGGGAGAGAGAGGGGGAAGAGAGGGGGGAGAGAGAGAGAGAGCATAAGAGAGGGGAGAGAGATAGAGCAAAAGAGAGGGGGAAGAGAGAGAGCAAAAGAGAGGGGGAAGAGAGAGAGCAAAAGAGAGGGGGAAGAGAGAGGGGGAAGAGAGAGAGCAAAAGAAAGGGGAGAGAGAGAGCAAAAGAGAGAGGGGGGAGAGAGAGAGCAAAAGAGGGGGGAGAGAGAGCAAAAGAGAGGGAGAGAAAGACATCAAAAGAGTGGGGGGAGAGAGAGCAAAAGAAAGGGGAGAGGGAGAGCAAAAGAAAGGGGAGAGAGAGTAAAAGAGGGGAGATAGACAGCAAAAGAGAGGGGGAGAAAGGGGAGAGAGAGCAAAAGAGGGGAGAGAGAGCAAAAGAGAGGGGGGAGAGCGCAAAAGAGGGCAGAGAGAGCGCAAAAGAGAGGGGGGGACAAGGGGGGGAGAGGGGGGGGGGAGGGGGAGAGAGAGAGCAAAAGAGAGGGAGAAGAGAGAGAGCAAAAGAGAGGGGGGGAGAGAGAGAGCAAAAGAGAGGGGGGAGAGAGAGAGCAAAAGAGAGGGAGAGAGAGAGAGCAAAAGAGAGGGGGGAGAGAGAGCAAAAGAGAGGGGGGGGAGAGAGAGCAAAAGAGAGAGGGGAGAGAGAGCAAAAGAGAGAGGGGAGTGAGAGCAAAAGAGAGGGGGAGAGCGCAAAAGAGAGGGGAAGAGTGAGTGCAAATGAAAGGGAGGAAAAGAGAGGGGGAGAGAGAGAGCAAAAGAGAGGGGGAAGAGAGAGAGAGCAAAAGAGAGGGGGAAGAGAGAGAGAGCAAAAGAGAGAGGGGGAGAGAGAGTGCAAAAGAGAGGGGAAGAGTGAGCGCAAAAGAAAGGGAGGAAAAGAGAGGGAGGAGAGAGACAGCAAAAGAGAGGGGGGGGAGAGAGAAAAAGAGAGGGGGAGAGAGAGCAAAATAGATGAGGGAGAGAGAGAGCAAAAGAGAGGAGGGAGAGAGAGAGCAAAAGAGAGGGGGGAGAGAGAGAGCAAAAGAGAGGGGGGAGGGACAGCAAAAGAGAGGGGGGAAGAGACAGCAAAAGAGAGGGGGGAGAGAAAGACAGAGCACAAGAGGGGGATAGAGAGAGCAAAAGAGGGGGATAGAGAGAGAAAATGAGAGACAGCAAAAGAGAGGGGGAGAGAGAGCAAAAGAGAGGGGGAGAGAGAGAGCAAAAGGGAGGGGGAGAGCGCAAAAGAGAGGGGGGAGAGCACAAAAGAGAGGGGAAGAGAGAGCGCAAAAGAAAGGGAGGAAAAGAGAGGGGGGAGAGAGAGAGCAAAAGAGAGGGGGAAGAGAGAGAGCAGAAGAGAGGGGGAGAAAGAGAGCAAAAGAGAGAGGGGGAGTGAGAGCAAAAGAGAGCGGGAGAGAGAGCGCAAAAGAGAGGGGAAGAGTGAGCGCAAAAGAAAGGGAGGAAAAGAGAGGGGGGAGAGAGAGAGCAAAAGAGAGGGGGAAGAGAGAGAGCAGAAGAGAGGGGGAGAAAGAGAGCAAAAGAGAGAGGGGGAGAGAGAGCGCAAAAGAGAGGGGAAGAGTGATCGCAAAAGAAAGAGAGGAAAAGAGAGGGAGGAGAGAAAGAGCAAAAGAGAGGGGGGAGAGAGAGAGCAAAAGAGAGGGGAGTGAGAGCAAAAGAGAGGGGAGAGAGAGCAAAAGAGAGGGGAGAGAGAGCAAAATAGAGGGAAAGAGACAGCAAAAGAGAGGGGAGAAAGGGGAGAGAGATAGAAAAAGAGAGGGGAGAGAGCGCAGAAGAGATGGGGAGAGAGAGAGCATAAGAGAGGGGTGAGAGAGAGAGCAAAAGAGAGGGGAAGAGAGGGGGGAAAGAGAGCAAAAGAAAGGGGAGAGAGAGCATAAGAGGGGGGAGAGAGAGAGCAAAAGAGAGGGGGAGAGAGAGCAAAAGGGGTGGGATAGAGAGCAAAAAAAGAGGCGGGAGAGTGAGAGCATACATTCGTTTGTTCAAATCGAATTCCGAATGTTTATATAACATTCTAACATTCTATTTTCTAATTTTTCAATAAAATTAGAAAATATTCGTTTGAATAATAGAATATTAAGCTATGTATTCATTCAATTTCGAAATGTAATATTCAAATTCGAAATAGTATTTCTAGTCTACAACTGTGTTTAATTAATGTAACATTTGAATTCAAAATAGTATTTCTAGTCTAATACTGTGTTTTTTAAATGTAATATTCGAAGTTGAATGCTACAATTCAAAATAGTATTTCTAGTCTACAACTGTGTTTAATAAATTATATATTTGAATGCTACATTTGAATTCGAATGTCACATTCGAATTCTAAATAGGATTTCTAGTCTAATACTGTGTTTTATAAATGTAATATTCGAATGTGACATTCGAATTGTAAATAACATTCGATAATAGAATTTTTAAGAATATTTATTCTTATCAAACATTCTATTATGTAAATCGAATTTCTACAATAACATTAGTTCTAACATTCAAATTTGAATATAAACACATTCGCCCATCCCTAACGCTCAGGAACCTAGCAGCAAGAGTGACTAGTGCAAAAATAACATACTTTAATGAATTAGAGCATTTTTTAATTTTTGCTTTAGAATTTATTTTTAAGCTTTAGAAAGAGCCATTATTTACCTCTTGTACAGAAATCTTCATACCTTGTATATTCAGTTTGGATCCCTGATTGGAAGACCAAACAGCAAATGCAATTTATACCCAGAAAGATGGATATAGATTCATTCAAGGACTGCACAGTGTTTAGGTGATATTGATTCAGAGAGAAATATATTAACATGAAATAGAAGCCATAAAATGTATTTTCAGCAATGCTTGCCAAGGAGTATAAATCAGTTTGTTTAAAAACCAGTCTCCATGGAGACATACTTTTCTCCAGCCAATCAGAATGCATTGTCTTTCTCAGTGCTCCTACTGTTTTCAGACATAAGATGCCAAAATCCTAATGGTACAAGAAAATTGTACCCACTCTTAGAATATTACATATTATATTTTAATCAGATGGCAATATTTCTTTTTGGGTTTAATGCAGACACAGTATATACAACAATTAATCAAACAAAAAACATTTAAAGCAACAATATAGTTAAAAAAATAACACCCCAAAGAAAAGGAAATAAGTGTATTTTATTTTATTTCATTTTAGAAGTACTGCAAGTATAATATCAACTGTAGTATTTTGTATCTAATCTTTTGTCAATACTATTATCTTTTATTTTAAAGGTACATTAATGGGATAATAAAAAACATGTAATTACAATGTTTTTGCAGTCTTCTAAGTAATTAATGGGACATGAAACCCAATGTTTTTGTCTTTCATGAATGAGATAGAAAGTGGAATTGTAAACAACATTCTAATCTACATCTATTAACAAATTGTCTTTATTCTCTTGGTATCTTTGATTGAAAAGCAGGGACGTAAGCTCAGGAGCGTGCATGCCTGCAGCACTATATGACAGCAGTTCTTAAAGAATGTTATCTTTTTCCAAGATCACTAGCTTGCAGCACTATTTCCTGTCATGCAGTTCTCCAGACACGTACCTAGGTATTTCTTCAACAAAGAATATTATGGAAACAAAGCACATTTGATGATAGGTGTAAATATGAATCTTTTTTTAAATTGTCTGCTTTGTCTAAACATTTTTGGGTTTCATATCCCATTAACATTTTGTTTGCTGCACTTGTTTTTTAATAGTCAACTTCACCATCCACTTTCCTTATTTGGAGGAGCCAATCTGAAGTTCAGTATGGGGATGACAGAGTTTGTCACTGCTATTGTGTTAACAAAATCTCCTTTGTTTAAAATAAGATGAACTGCACATTAGGGAAAGGTTAGGCTAGTGAAGCCAGACATGTTCTTACAGTTTTCAGGATTGGAAGATCCACAATTTTACAGAGAAAAGGGGGTAAAATCAACAATGAAAGCATAGCACAAAGCTGCATAATTAAAGGGACATGATTCAGATACAGCATACCATTTTATACAACTTTCCAATTTACTTTTATTATCAAAGTTGCTTCATTCTCTTGGTATCTTTTGTTGAAACTGCAGCAATGCACTACTGGGAGCTAGCTGAGCAAATTGGGTAAGCCAATTACAAGATGCATTTGTGTGCAGCCACCAATCAGGAGCCAGCTCCTAGTAGTGCAATGCTGCTCCTGGGTCTGCTTTTCAGTACACATGTGCTGCACCAAAAAATTTGGTTGGAGTGTCCAAATCTTTCGGACTGAATATTCGGTGGAAATTTATTGGCCTTGAATATTCATTTGCTGCACTATTCGGTATTCATTTAGTTTAAAACAGAATTTTAATGTGCTCGAAAGTCAGTATTACCGCTCTTCCTCTTCACAGAGCCCCAGCCAGGGAAAGAGGAGGCTTTCAGGGCCAGCAGGTACTGCTGTTGTTTGTTGCCAAGAGGCTTGCTCGTTTCCATGGGGATAATGTCACATGCTTTGTGAAAGCTTCAGCATTATACTGTGCACTGCTTTAGTCAGGTGTCATGTGACTCTGCCCCCTACTGTGCACGTGTACAAGTGCATTCTGCTGAAGCTATGGACTGGATAGCACCTTTCATATATGGAAATGCCTAGGACAGGGGGGAGCTTGCTGCAAACAAAACTATGCCTGAATTAAAGGGGTTAATGGCTGTTAAACAGAAACCGTTTTGCAGGTAATCTTTGGCTGCTTTATATAGTTAGAAACTTATGTTAGTTCATACTGTTTTATGTACTTTTAAATGTAATTTAAAGGGACATAATAGCTTTATGCTAACTCACTTGAAATTGATGCAGTATAGCTGTAAAAAGAAGCTGACAAGAAAATTTCACCTGAACATCTCTGTGGAAAAAAGAAGATATTTTACCTCAAAATTGCTAAACCTCACAATAGTAAGTGCTCAGTGAAAAGTCCAGCTGCAGGTTGAAAAAAAAATTAAATATGTATTTTTAAGTGTATATATGTCTGTTAATACATATGTACAAACATAATATATATATATATACAGCTATACAGCATCAGAGATGTATATGTATCTTAAAGTGAATGTAAATTTTAATCCTAAAGTGCCCGGTTTTTAAAACTTTGATTAAAAACAGGGGCACTTTACTTCATCAAAATATACATTTCACTCCTGTTGTGACATAAATACATACCTTTTAAACTTCACAACAGCTCCAGCTTCCTCCGGTCTCACAAGCCATTTCTGATGTCAGAAATGATTGATAGGTCATCCTCCAATCAGGATTCAGTGTCTGATTCACTGCTGTGATTGGAGGAAGCCGGATGCCTCATTTTAGACCCAGGAAGAGGCTTTGGAACGGGTGGAGGAAGCTGGAGCTGCTGTGAAGATTAAAAGGTAAGTTTATTTTCACAACAGGAGTGAAATGAAAATTTTGATGAATTAAAGTGCCCCTGTTTTTAATCAAAGTTTTAAAAACGGGCACTTTAGCATCAAAATTTTAATTCACTTTAATGTTAAAGCCCTTTGTCTGCCTTTTTTTTCTTACACCTTACACCTCATATCTTTGAGCCTTTAACTTTTTTGTGCAATATTTATTTTAAATAATTTATTTAAGATAGTGTTATTATGTGTGTATTTTTGATGTGCTTTGTGCAACTTTTTAGTTTCTCTAAACAGTTAACTAGTGCTCTGAAGTAGCAGTAATGATTCTAGCATAAATCACGATTGCGCTCACACGTTTACTTTCAACGCGTAATATGAATGGTAAGCCCAATGAGCACAAACCCCCATGATAAACCCCTTATCGCTCAGGTGCAAACGTTTGGACTCCACTCGTAATCTAGCGCAAAATGTTTCAAAAGCAAATTTAAAGTAGTTTAGAAGAAAAAAACTCTTGAAAACACTTCTAAGGATATTTATTTGATCTGACACGATCAGATGTACATGATAACTTGGACTGATGTCAGCTATCACTGTGCAGTGTGTTACAGGGAACGATAAACTGTTGCATATTTAAAGGGGCATTCTAAGGCAAAAATAAAGTGCTCTAATTCATATATAAACATATATAAACAATGCGTTCGCATTGCTGCAAGTCAAGCTCTCATGAGAGAGCAATTCCATAGGCTCCAATAGGAGCTTCGTTTTCATGCTGACAGCCACGGCAAACAACCTAGCGCAGCCCTTTTTAAAAAAATGAAAATAAAAAGATGCTTATATTTATATTTTATTTAAATGTGCTGTCCTCTTTATTTTGGGGGCAATTGGGGCTTTTTATTTTTTCCAGAGGTCTGACCTCTGGTTAATGGAGCTTAGCGTAAAGTGAAACCGCGAGCTCACTGTAGCATTAACCAGCCACTTGTAATGGCTGGTTATTTAACATGCACCCATAAACGGGAAAATGTGCCCCTTTAAGAAGTCTTTTGCATTGCTTGAGTTGCTCAGCAACATACTCTGAGACACTATTTTTATTCTAAAAACTACCAAGCTGCTTAACATTAAATGAAAACGAGGGTTACACCTAACAGCACCTGACAAGATTTTAATGTAATAATGTTATAAGGAAGTATGCAAATCTCCAGCAAAAGTGAAATCGAAAACCGTAACATATGCACTTACAATACAAACATGAGCATAGTTAGCAAGCGTCACTAATGCAAAAAAGATGATCTCTGACCAATAGGAGCATTTGAAGTCTAATACAACATTAACTATAATACTGACTGCCCCATGAACCCTTTTCTAAATAAAACAGGCAGTTTCCCTAAATAATCAGCTATGGAAACAGCAGTTTATGAACGCAGGACCATCAATTTTACCCTGGTGAGAATATCATTTTTTGCTGCAAATGTATCAGTCTGCAGGCTAAAGCATCTGCTTCAGTATCTTGTAAATAAGCATATACTTCATCATTTTTATGTGAGAGTCTCTGCTTTTCTCTGTTAAAGAAAGAAGCTTTTTTTTTTTGCCATCTCACAGAGGTCTGCTTTTCAGACATAGGCATTTGTCTTACCAAAGCCAGAGAACTGATATTTCTCAAAGGAGTTTAAAGCTTTCGTATTAACGTCTTGTGTAACAACATATTCTGGATAAATGAATCTTAAAATGCGCAGCATAACACTGATACGCCATTTACATCTCTATTCAGTTTACTGCCTTATGCCAGTTTTAAAGTATTAAGCAAATCCTTTATTTGTATTAGTGAACAGTGATCAAAATAAAAATACACTTAGACCTAGATTTGGAGTTTGGCGTTAGCCGTGAAAACCAGGGTTAGAGGCTCCTAACGCTGGTTTTAGGCTACCGCCGGTATTTGGAGTCACTCAAAATAGGGTCTAACGCTCACTTTTCAGCTGCGACTTTTCCATACCGCAGATCCCCTTACGTCAATTGCGTATCCTATCTTTTCAATGGGATCTTTCTAACTCCGGTATTTAGAGTCGTTTCTGAAGTGAGCGTTAGACATCTAACGACAAAACTCCAGCCGCAGGAAAAAAGTCAGTAGTTAAGAGCTTTCTGGGCTAACGCCGGTTTATAAAGCTCTTAACTACTGTGCTCTAAAGTACACTAACACCCATAAACTACCTATGCACCCCTAAACCGAGGTCCCCCCACATTGCCGACACTCGAATATTTTTTTTAACCCCTAATCTGCCGACCGCCACCTACGTTATCCTTATGATCGGAACAGCCAATAGAATGCGAGCTCAATCTGATTGGCTGATTGGATCAGCCAATCGGATTGAACTTGATTCTGATTGGCTGATTCCATCAGCCAATCAGAATATTCCTACCTTAATTCCCTTAAAGGAACCGTCATTCTTCAGTTGGACGTCGCCGGAAGAAGATGGGTCCGCGGTGGAGGTCTTCAGGATGGAGCCGGTCGTCATCGGATGAAGATAGAAGATGCCGCTTGGATCAAGATGGTTGCCGGTCCGGATCGCCTCTTCTTCCCGGATAGGATGAAGACTTTGGAGCCTCTTCTGGACCTCTTCAGCCACCGGATGATGGATCGCCAACCCCCGCTTGGGTTGGATGAAGATTTTGGAGCCAGGACGGATCGGTGATACCTGGTGAGGTGAAGACAAGGTAGGATGATCTTCAGGGGCTTAGTGTTAGGTTTATTTAAGGGGGGTTTGGGTTAGATTAGGGGTATGTGGGTGGTGGGTTGTAATGTTGGGGGGGGGTATTGTATGTTTTTTTTTACAGGCAAAAGAGCTGAACTTCTTGGGGCATGCCCCGCAAAGGGCCCTGTTCAGGGCTGGTAAGGTAAAAGAGCTTTTAACTTGAGTAATTTAGAATAGGGTAGGGCATTTTTTATTTTGGGGGGCTTTGTTATTTTATTAGGGGGCTTAGAGTAGGTGTAATTAGTTTAAAATTGTTGTAATATTTTTCTTATGTTTGTAAATATTTTTTTATTTTTTGTAACTTAGTTCTTTTTTATTTTTTGTACTTTAGCTAGTTTATTATTGTATTTATTTGTAGGAATTGTATTTAATTAATTTATTGATAGTGTAGTGTTAGGTTTAATTGTAACTAAGGTTAGTATTTATTTTACAGGTAATTTTGTAATTATTTTAACTATTTTAGCTATTAAATAGTTCTTAACTATTTAATAGCTATTGTACCTGGTTAAAATAAATACAAAGTTACCTGTAAAATAAATATTAATCCTAAAATAGCTATAATATAATTATAATTTATATTGTAGCTATATTAGGATTTATTTTACAGGTAAGTATTTATCTTTAAATAGGAATAATTTATTTAATAAGAGTTAATTAATTTCGTTAGATGTAAATTATATTTAATTTAGGGGGGTGTTAGTGTTAGGGTTAGACTTAGCTTTAGGGGTTAATACATTTATTAGAGTAGCGGTGAGCTCCAGTCGGCAGATTAGGGGTTAATAATTGAAGTTAGGTGTCTGCGATGTTAGGGAGGGCAGATTAGGGGTTAATACTATTTATTATAGGGTTAGTGAGGCGGATTAGGGGTTAATAACTTTATTATAGTAGCGCTCAGGTCCGCTCGGCAGATTAGGGGTTAATAAGTGTAGGCAGGTGGAGGCGATGTTGAGGGGGGCAGATTAGGGGTTAATAAATATAATATAGGGGTCGGCGGTGTAAGGGGCAGCAGATTAGGGGTACATAGGGATAATGTAAGTAGCGGCGGTTTACGGAGCGGCAGATTAGGGGTTAAAAATAAAATGCAGGTGTCAGCGATAGCGGGGGCGGCAGATTAGGGGTTAATAAGTGTAAGGTTAGGGGTGTTTAGACTCGGGGTACATGTTAGAGTGTTAGGTGCAGACGTAGGAAGTGTTTCCCCATAGCAAACAATGGGGCTGCGTTAAGAGCTGAACGCGGCTTTTTTGCAGGTGTTAGGTTTTTTTTCAGCTCAAACAGCCCCATTGTTTCCTATGGGGGAATCGTGCACGAGCACGTTTTTGAGGCTGGCCGCGTCCGTAAGCAACTCTGGTATTGAGAGTTGAAGCTGCGTTAAAAATGCTCTACGCTCCTTTTTTGGAGCCTAACGCAGCCTTTATGTGGACTCTCAATACCAGAGTTATTTTTATGGTGTGGCCAGAAAAAAGCCGGCGTTAGTTTTTCGGGTCGTTACCGACAAAACTCCAAATCTAGCCGTTAGTGTATAATAAAGACCTCAATTGGAAGCAGCAAAAACAGCTTTAATGGTTAATTTGTAAAGGAACACTTTACTGTAACATTGTTATTTCCTTAATGTATTTCCAATGACCTATTATACCAGCTGCCAACTATTAAATGTATGACAATGTGTTCCTTTATATTTATTTTTAAACATGAAATAGCTGGTTTTACCAATTGAAATCAAAACCTAATTTAAATGGGCTGAGCTTGCAGAACTATCAGACTTCTCTATCACTCTGTATACAAAAAACACTTCCTTGTCTTACCTTTTTCTGTATACACAAGGCCAATACTTAGAGGGAGAAATTAAAAGTGAACATTTTAATACCTATTTCTCTTACTCCTCACTGGGCTGCTGCTGCCTTTTGTTTTACATAGATTTTATTTAGAGAGTACAGGCATATTCATATTTTCAGTACAGGTATTAGTTTTTACAGACAAAAGATAAAATGAAAGTAAATGAGCTATTTGTAAATGATTTTATACAGGGTTCTTCAAACCACGGGTTGGGACCCATTACTGGGTCTCAAAACCATGTTTACTGTGTTGCAACTTGTGTGTATGTTGTATGAGAGTGTGTGTGGGGTTTGTGTTGTAGGAGAATGTGTGTGTGCGTGGTGTGTGTTGTAAGAGAGTGTGTGTGGGGTTTGTGTTGTATGAGAATGTGTGTGTGTTGTAAGAGAGTGTGTGTGGGGGTGTTGTAAGAGAGTGTGTGTGGGGTTTGTGTTGTATGAGAATGTGGGGGTGTTGTAAGAGAGTGTGTGTGGGGGTGTTGTAAGAGAGTGTGTGTGGGGTTTGTGTTGTATGAGAATGTGTGTGTGTTGTATGAGAGTGTGTGTGGGGGTGTTGTAAGAGAGTGTGTGTGGGGGGTGTTGTATGAGAGTGCGTGTGGGATCTGTGTTGTATGAGAATGTGTGGAGTGTGTGTTATATGAGAGTGCATGTGGGATCTCATTTCTATGAGAGTGTGTGTGGTGTTTGTGTTGTATGAGAGTGTGTGTGGTGTGTGTGTTGTATTTGAGAGTGTGTTGTATGAGAGTCTGGGTGGTGTGTCTTGTATTTGAGGGTGTGTGTGTGTGGTGTGTTGTAAAAGGTAATAACACACACTCTCATACACCATGCACTCTCATACAACACTTTCAAGTTTGATTACAATCAGGTATAAAGTATGCACACATTTTATTCACTTTGCCAAAAATTGCAACTATCTTGTTGTATATTACTTTAGAAATTGTTAGTCCAGGCATAAAAATATAGCCGCAAAGGTATGTGGTATCATGGAACCCTGATTTAATACACCCAAGGTGGAAAATGGATAATTGGGGACACATTATAGGGGAGAATAATTTATAGTTCAATGACCTTTATAACAAAAAAATAATCTAATACAGTATAATATGGTGCGATTGATGGTTGGGGACTGAATAACTGGTCTTTTTGAGGCTATGATATGTAAAGTAGTGATCTGGAAAGTGTTGATATTCTGTATGGAGTGCTTAGAGTTGTCCTGTAACACTGCGTGACACACTAGGTTAGATCCATAGACAATTATTAGGTTGATAAAGGGTCTTGCTGTTCAGACGATATTGTGTTTGAGATTCATTGTCCATTATTACACCTGTGTTTTCCAGCCTATCGCCATTAACATATATAGTTGTGTTATGGTGATGGTAAACTTAGCACAGTTTATATATCCACCATGAGGTGGATAGTAATGGTATTAGTAAGTAATAGTGGCGCTAAGTGATGGCATAATACTTGATGTTAAAAGGTGATGATGATAACCAAACATAGATCATAATAAAGGAAAGCTCCATCTGAGATGTCATAAACCTGTCTACATATCTAAACATACATTAGATATCCAACTAGGGACAAATATAAACTTATTGTCAACATAATATTAGAAAAAAACATTTTGTTGTAACAAGGAGAGTCCTCATTTAAGTAAGCTGTATGGCAAGGCTGTATTTATAAGAAACATTACCAATCTATTTAATGATTCAGTCCATTGGGGAATAGAGTATTTAGTTTAGGATCCATTTAGATTCAATCTGTAGAATGCGTTGATTTCTGTCACCTCCCCTCTTGTGGGGTGGTACGTGATCATTAAGAATAAATCTTAGATCACTCACAGTATGTTTACATTGCATGAAGTGCCTAGCTACATGTAGGTCACTGCTTTGTGTTTTTGTTTTTATTTATTTTTATTGAGGTTTATCTTGAGGCATACATACAATATGAAAAACAGAAAGATCATATTATTGGAATACATCAAAGAGGGTACAGAAGTTTTTAACATTTTCTACGTTACTACGTCAGCAAAGTTTTAAACCCTCTGAATTTCTTATTGGGCTACTTTTGGACCCTCTAAACCTGGAAACATTAGGGGTAGCTGAGGGTGTGTTGATATAAAGGAGGCTACTTATGAGCCTCATGTGAGCAATCTCTTTTTTTTTTTTTAATACTTTATACCCTTAACAAGTCCCCCGGCTGGAAAAGGAGTTCTGAAATAGGACTCTCTGAACTAAATAAAAAACACCTTAAGGAGGTATGAAACTATGAATATACACATTTGAGATAATATATTAATATCAACGGAGTTGTAGCACTTGACTGTTAACGCTTATAAGGACACAGAAATTAAATGGACTAAACTAACAGTAGACCTAAAAATAAAGATAAGGCTGACACAGATAAATAAGACAAATAATAGAAAAAAAAACTATATAGAATGGCAAATATGGGACAATTATTATAAGCTGCACTCTGTGCATAATATCAAAATATCCAAGTGGGTTGTGTTTGAGGGGCCATGGTGAGATTGAAATGTACAAAAAGGAAAACCCAGTCTATCAACAGTGAAGACTTTGAATATACAAGCTGGGTTAAACTTGATATGGGTCATGTCATAAGAGATATTATAATGGTCTTTGTGGGCTCAATAATAATCCTGGTCTATCTTTTGAAACTACTGAGCCATACTACTCAGGATTTTACAGCTCCTAGAGCCCTAGAGAAGGGTAGAGTGTAGAAAATTTTGTATCTCTTTACTATCGATTTTGCATAAGATATCTAGGCTAGGGTGCCTTTTTAGTTTCAAGGGAAGGGACTGTATAGATCATATATTATTTATACTAAAATGAAACATTTATATTAAGTGGCCCAAACTTATTATGCCCCAATGTCTCGGCCGTTGACAATGGGGCACCAGGTCAGGACATAAACACAAATGAAAGGACAATTAAGTAGAGTAGAAAAGAAAACAGACATTTCTCACTCTGAGCATAGCTGTTTCTGCAAGCCTAGGATTAATACATAATACAGGATGGTTTACAATTTGTAAAAACATTAAATTATTACAGGCTAAACAAGTAATTTAAAGGAAGGCAAACATATCACTCTAGTATGGCACAATGAGCATTCCCCTCATAGGTATCTAAAAAATAACTAATTATCCCTTTTAATAGCTATAGCAGTAGAATTCTAAACAAACCACTTGTATACCCCAAATATGAAAACATAACTACAGTATACATGTAATTATTATTAAAAGTAGAATATAACATATCAGTCTCAGAATATGAGCTTAAGTTAAATTGCAGACAAACTTGTGTGGTCAGCATTAAATGTTTATAAACACAATAAAAACAAGAAATACATTTGGTACATGAGCTTGCAATTAAAATGTCTCGAGGTGTTAGAGTCAGTATAATAGTCCCCCCAAGTGGTTATTTGAATCCTAGTTAGCAAAATATTAAATTACCCCACTCCTGATCTGGAGCACAAGTACGGTTCAATGAGACAGTCCAGGTAGATTTGGAGCGGGGAAGTGGCCCTGTACTGCGGCTCGTATACTGCGCTGGGGGGTCTCTCTGATTCAAGTGATCACTGCTTCAGGATCAAACTCTGTATTCCACCACGGGGGTAATGCATCCACTCGCCAGGGACAGCTCGTATCGGCTGGGAGTCAGGGCCTTGATCAAACGTCATTCCCATCAAATGATCTCCCTCCGTATTTTGTCTCCATGTCAGGTTGGGGGTCGTTACACGGGTCTTGATAACCGGAGCCCAGGACATAGCGCCATGCCTTTTCTTAGCAACCACCGTGCTCACCTTCTTTACAAAACTGTAAACTGCACCATGCGCCACTATGTTGCTTTCACTGACGGGTAGGGGCATCGCTGCACATTCTACCTTGTATATTGTTCTCACTATCTCAGTTTCCATAAGGTGGATATCTTCTTGCAGGGCCAATTTGCCTCCTGAAGTTAACAATACTCCCAGTGTCTCGTTTTTGTAAGCGCTCCCCCATGCTAGATGCAGGATCTCTGTAAGGTACAAAAAGCGAGCATGTAATAGACGATCTACCATCTTCAGCAGGGATAAGTGACTTGTCTCCATAATATACTTATAGCTCTCAATGTTTGCTATATCTTGTGTTTTAGATTCAGCTCTTACAGCTGCTCAGCTCTTTTAGCTGCTTGACCTGACTGATCAGAAAATTGGGGAGGGCGAATGAGGGTCCAGGCCGTTGTTAGGCCTCCGCTGCGTACCACATAATTTCTGGTCTGCCAGGCTGGAAACTAATAAGAAAACTCCTCAAGGAATAGTCATCATAGTAGTACTTAAAGCAATCTTGGATTTTGGTGTAGATGAGTGATAAACAGTGAATTTATCTGTTTGAGTTCACAGCCGTAGTTTAAAAACAGCCATCTTGGTCGGTGTTGGGTACACGCCCCCCCCTCCCCACTGCTTTGTTTTTTTAGTGGCTTCTCGAATGGAGTTTCGACAGTTGGCAATCCGGGTATGAATATTATCTCTGGTCTTCCCTATATAACATTTTCCACATACACAATTCATTAGATATATTACATGTGTAGTGGTACATATAGGTAGAGCTATGATTGTTAGTATCACATAATTGATTATATTATATTTGTTGAATATTCAACTTTGTGCACTCATACTGCCCTCTTTATTTATACACATCTATAAGTTCTTTTATCTGTATAGATTTATACCAAACATGTTTTTTGTATACTATGTAATTTACATGATGATGCATATGGGTGGTTCTTCTCTGATTAGGAGTGGGTTCTTAGCACCTGTTAAATACACTGTTTGTTGTCCACATTTTCACTTAGTCTGATTAAGGGGTGAAATCCCCTAAATGTTACTGATTTTTTGTGAGTGCCAATACAGCACTTTTTCACAAAACCAGTGAGTGCAAGCTATTTATTGAACTGTGAATTTGCCTGCCTGCACCCTGGTAGCTGTTTTGGAGGTGGGAGTGTGCGCTGCTGAAATAATTATAATATATATATATTTTTATATTATTTTTTATTTTTATTTTTTGCCTTTATAAATGTGTTTTTTTGTAGTAGTACTTACAGGTCCTACTCTGTTGCCTCCCAAGAGTTTTCTTTCACTGTTTACTTGTATTGCTGTGTTGCTTACACGCAAGTGATGTTTACATTACGTTTGGAGAACAATGTACAAATCGTCTCTCTCATGGGAGCGCACACCGGCAATTATGTACAGAGTGGGTGGGACTGCGCTGTATATCACTACCCTACAGAAAAAGGCAAGGGGGAGGAGGGAAAAGTAAAAACGGAGAAATAACCTTTAATTTGCAATAACATAATGTAAAATTACAAAAAAAAAAGGAGCAGATTGATTGGCAAACTCCCGTAGGGTGTAATGTCAAGTTAAGATAATGTCAAATTTACCATGACTTTAAATAACTCAATACACAATATCTTGCACAAGAAACAGCTGCTAGCTCCATGTAAAAAACAAAGCCACAAGACTTAAGAAACACGTTTGCAAAATGGGTTCTGGAAATGCTTTTAGTTGTTAAATATGTTCATGTGTGTTTTGTTATGACAAAGCAGTCTCTCTGGCTAGAAGCAAACGTGTCTCTCTAATCTCATAGACACAAAAAAAAAGGTCTGACCATGGGTGTTTTTTTGAAGATATTGAGGCGTGGTACAGATTTTCACATAACCCTTGACTCAGTAAAAATACACGATTGCCACTGCGATGTACACTATATGGCCAAAAGTAGGTGGACACCTGACCATCACACCTACATGAGCTTGTTGGACATTCCATTCCAAAACTATGGGTATTAAAGAGACCTGATACCCCAATGTCCAAATGTTGAAGAACTTGAAACTGATGCAGTATAGCTGTAAAAAGCTGACTCAAAAATATAACCTGAATATCTCTATGTAAAAAATGAAGATATTTTACTTAAAATTTCCTAAGTATTCACACCCCACTGTAAAGAGACTTTAAGCAGCCAGTCAGGATGCTTGTCCCAGGACAAGCTAGGGAGTGTGCATCTGTCATGTGCAGGCATAGTCATGTTATTTTCCTATTCAGGTTAAGTAAGTTCTATGACATCTCACACAGCAAAGGCAAAGCATTAAAGGGTACCTCAACACTGCTGATGTTGATTGGCTACTGTTTTTTTTTTTTTTTCTTCAACTTTCAGCTGAACAGCAGCTGAAGTATAACTGTTTACACGCCCCCCTTTATCAGTATATTTTAATAAAATTCCACTGGAGTTATATGTGAAACTGCTGTTGTTTGTAGGATGTGAGTCAGCTGGGGTACTCTGATCCCCTATAGACACCATTGGCTTGGTGTTCATTTACAAGCGAGTAGAATATCCATTTGAGGGTCCTTTTGCATTTTTACCAAGTGGTGTATACTACTGTATGTGGTGACCCACTTGTGTTTTACAGTCAGAAAGCATTTATAGATTTTCTACCCATCCCCACAACTAACCCTGCAACTGTAGTTGTGGTTTCTTGATCTGATTAGTTTACAGGTGTTTTTTGGAACGTTTGCTAGTCACATCTGCTGGCTTTTTTTTACAAGTTTATTTTATTTATTTTAAAACCTGCTGATAGGCTCTACCCCATTTTAGTTGTGTGTTTTTTTTTCATTTTCTTTTATATACATTAGAAAATATCTGCATAATATGTCCCTTTAGCCCTACACTTTGCTAATACTGCTTTTGTTTCATGAAAAATCCTCTTTTTTACTCTTTGGGTAATTTTATATAAAAAATATCTGTAAAATGCTGACTAGAAAAGGTTTTATCATGCTAATATTTTTGTGTTGTTTCATTATCTTTGATTTATTTTAAAGGGCTATGAAACACAATTTATTTTTAATTTCATGATTCAGATAGAGCTTGTGATTTTAAACATCTAATTTTATTGTTCTTTTGGTATCATTTGTTGAAAAGAATATCTAGGTAGGCTCAGTAGCTGCTGATTGGTGGCTGCACATATACACCTTGTGTTATTGGCTCACCCAATGTGTTAGCTAGCTCCAAGAAGTGCATTGCTTCTTCAACAAAGGATACCAAGATATTTTAAAATATAAGTCAATTGTCTAGATCGGGTGTGTGCTTGCAAAACTCACAATGGATTAAAGTATGTTGAAAAGTAATAATTTAGGGTTTTATTTAGTATTTGCTTAGGAATGTAAACAGCAAACAAAGCTAGTTTGCTACTGTAGTAGTTGAAAGACAACACACAGATAACACAACAGTACTTATGCAAGTGTCCTCCAGATATGAAGGGAAGTTCCATAGCTTGTGTCTGTTTCCATGGTTTTACCATGTTGTGATACATTGTTGCTATGAGATTAAATTGTTCTACTAAATTGTCTGATGTGCATATTAGGAAGACACAGAAAAAATAAACACAATCTGACATTTACTGTTATACAGTTAGAATTCTGTGTTATTGTTAATTAAAGGACCTGTAAATACAGAAGATTTGCATAATCAACAAATGAATGATAAAAAAGACAAAGCAATAGCTTGTTTAAGAGCTTTATTGGTATGTTATTGTGAAACAATATACTGCTATGTATTAAAAGAGACATTACTCTCAAAATGTACTGCCCATAAAATGCTTAATTATGTGTTGTTAAAATACTTTTATTGTGTAGTTTGCTGTAGTTTTCCTGTAATTTATCTCTGAAAATGTGTGTTTTTCCCCACTGTTCCCGGAAAAGCTAGGGTGCATCATCCATCCTGGACTTTCAACCTGCAGCATCCTACACTGTGATTGTTTGATCTGCCCCTAATTAGCCAAGAACAAAAAATAAAAAGATAAACATATTAAAGGGACATGAAAACCAGCATTTTTCTTTTTTTCTTATTTTTAATGATTCAAATAGAGCTTGTGATTTTAAACAACTTTCCAATTTACTTTTTTTATCCAATTTGCTTTATTATCTTGGTATTCTTTTTTGAAGGAGCAGCTATGCACTATTTGGAGCTATATGAAGACATCAGGGCTGATTTATTAAGCCCCATATTGACCTGTTTCCACGTGAGCCTTCAGGCTCGCCGGAAACAGGAATTAAGAAGCAGCAGTCTTAAGACCACTGCTCCTTATCTCATCCGCCACCTCTAAGGCGGCGGACAGCAATCAATCCGACCGGATACGATCAGGTTGATTGACACCCCCTGCAAGCGGCCAATTGGCCGCGAATGTGTAGGGGTCGGCATTGCACAAGCATTTCTAGTGAAATCCTTGTGCACTGATAAATGCCGACATTGTATGCTGTCAGCATTTATCGATGTGCGGCAGACATGATCCGCTACAGCGGATCATGTCCGCTCGCACATTGAAAATTCGGCCTCATCTGGTGAATCAACCAATTCTGTCTGAATTATAAAATAAAAAATGTGTGTTTCTTGCCCCTTTAAAGATTTTGTACAATATGCACTAGCACTAAGGGGTCAATTTATTAATGTGGGAGAAGACATGTTACTATGTAGCGTATCATGTCCTCTGCACATCGATAAATGCTGACAGCATACAATGTTGGCATTTATCATTGCATCAGCAGTTCTTGTGAACTGCTGGTACAATACCGCCCCCTGCAGATTTGCGGCCAATCGGCCACTTTGCAGGGGGTGTCAATCAACCTGATCATATTCGATTGGGTTGATTTCTGTCCGCCGCCTCAGAGCAGGCAGACAGGTTATGGAGCAGCGGTCTCTCCGGGAAACACAGGGCATCAAGTTACGTACAGAGCTTGATAATTTGACCCCATGGGCCTCTAGTTATCAAGCTTCGTACGTACCTGCCATCGCCGGCCCCAATACCTGCCTAAGCTCACCTCACATCGCTGCCGCAGACCTGAATACGCTCGCCAAAGTTATAAAAAAAGCTGTCAAAAAGCCACGCACCAAGTACGGTGCGATGAGCAGCGGACTGTGATAGTTATCAATCATCAATCTCGCTGCTCTTCGGCTTTTTTACAGTTTTATTGATATCCCTGTCACTAAGCACTCACACTATACTATACTGTTCTACCCCCTATACCGCCGCCCCCGGAGCCCCCCGCAACTAAATAAAGTTATTAACCCCTAAAAAGGCACTCCTAGAACCCGCCGCAACTATATTAAACATGTTAACCCCTAAACCGCCACTCCCGGAGCCCGCTGCCACCTACATAATACCTATTAACCTCTATCCTGCCCCCCCATACCGCCGCTATCTATATTAAACTAATTAACCCCTAAATCTAAGTCTAACACTAACCCTAACACCCCCCTAACTTAAATATTATTTTAATAAATCTATATAAAAATTACTCTTATTAACTAAATTAATCCTATTTAAAACTAAATACTTACCTATAAAATAAACCCTAATATAGCTACAATATAATTATTTATTATATTGTAGCTATTTAAGGATTATTTTTTATTTTACAGGCAAATTTTAATTTATTTTAAATAGGTACAATAGCTATTAAATAGTTATTAACTATTTAATAGCTACCTAGATAAAATAAAGACAAATTTAGCAGTAAAATAAAAACTAACCTAAGTTACAATTACACCTAACACTACACTATCATTAAATAAATTATTCCTATTTAAAACTAAATACTTACCTGTAAAATAAACCCTAAGATAGCTACAATGTAATTAATAATTACATTGTAGCTATCTTAGGATTTATATTTATTTTACAGGCAACTTTGTATTTATTTTAACTAGGTACAATAGTTATTAAATAGTTATTAACTATTTAATAACCACCTAGCTAAAATAAATCCAAAATTACCTGTAAAATAAATCCTAACCTAAGTTACAATTAAACCTAACACTACACTATCATTAAATAAATTAAATTAACTAAAGTACAAAAAAAAAGAAACACTAAATTACAGAAAATAAAAAAAGATTACAAGAATTTTAAACTAATTACACCTAATCTAAGCCCCCTAATAAAAAAAAACCAAAATAATAAAAGTCTATACTTTTCTACATTACAAAGTAACCAGCTCTTTTACCAGCCCTTAAAAGGGCTTTTTGCGGGGCATGCCCCAAAGTAATCAGCTCTTTTGCCTGTAAAAAAAAATACAACCCTCCCAACATTAAAACCCACATACCCCTACTCTAACCCACCCAAACCCCCCTTAAATAAACCTAACACTACCCCCCTGAAGATCTCCCTACCTTGAGTTGTGTTCACCCAGCCGGGCCGAAGTCTTCATCCAAGGGGCACTGAAGATGTCTTCCATCCGATAGAAGTCTTCATCCAAGCAGCGTCTTCAATCTTCATCCATCCGGAGCGGAGCCATCTTCAAAGCAGCCGACGCGGATCCATCCTTCTTTACCGACACCTACTCACCGAATGAATATTCCATTAAGTGACTTCATCCAAGATGGCGTCCCTCGAATTCTGATTGGCTGATAGGATTCTATCAGCCAATCGGAATTGAGGTAGGAAAAATCTGATTGGCTGATTCAATCAGCCAATCAGATTCAAGTTCAATCCGATTGGCTGATCCAGAATCGGAATTCGAGGGACGCCATCTTGGATGACGTCACTTAAAGGAATATTCATTCGGTGAGTAGGCGTTGGTAAAGAAGGATGGATCCGCGTCGGCTGCTTTGAAGATGGCTCTGCTCTGCTCCGGATGGATGAAGATTGAAGACGCCGCCTGGATGAAGACTTCTATCGGATGGAAGACCTCTTCAGCACCCCTTGGATGAAGACTTCGGCCCGGCTGGGTGAACACGACTCAAAGTACGGAGATCTTCAGGGGGGTAGTGTTAGGTTTATTTAAGGGGGTTTGGGTGGGTTAGAGTAGGGGTATGTGGGTGGTGGGTTTTAATGTTGGGGGGGTTGTATTTTTTTTTTACAGGCAAAAGAGCTGATTACTTTGGGGCATGCCCCGCAAAAAGCCCTTTTAAGGGCTGGTAAAAGAGCTGGTTACTTTGTAATGTAGTATAGGGTAGGGACTTTTATTATTTTGGTGTTTTTTTATTTTATTAGGAGGCTTAGATAAGGTGTAATTAGTTTAAAATTCTTGTAATCTTTTTTTATTTTCTGTAATTTAGTGTTTCTTTTTTTTGTACTTTAGTTAGTTTATTTAATTGTATTTAATTGTAGCTACTTGCAGTTAATTAATTTAATTTATTTAATGATAATGTAGTGTTAGGTTTAATTGTAACTTAGGTTAGGATTTATTTTACAGGTAATTTTGGATTTATTTTAGCTAGGTGGTTATTAAATAGTTAATAACTATTTAACAACTATTGTACCTAGTTAAAATAAATACAAAGTTGCCTGTAAAATAAATATAAATCCTAAGATAGCTACAATGTAATTATTAATTACATTGTAGCTATCTTAGGGTTTATTTTACAGGTAAGTATTTAGTTTTAAATAGTAATAATTTATTTAATGATAGTGTAGTGTTAGGTGTAATTGTAACTTAGGTTAGTTTTTATTTTACTGCTAAATTTGTCTTTATTTTATCTAGGTAGCCATTAAATAGTTAATAACTATTTAATAGCTATTGTACCTATTTAAAATAAATTTAAATTTGCCTGTAAAATAAAAATAAATCCTTAAATAGCTACAATATAATTATTAATTATATTGTAGCTATATTAGGGTTTATTTTATAGGTAAGTATTTAGTTTTAAATAGGATTAATTTAGTTAATAAGAGTAATTTTTATATAGATTTATTAAAATAATATTTAAGTTAAGGGGGTGTTAGGGTTACTGTTAGACTTATGTTTAGGGGTTAATTAGTTTAATATAGATGGCGGCGGTATAGGGGGGGCAGGATAGGGGTTAATAAATTTATTATAGGTGACGAAGGTGTAGGGGGGGCAGATTAGGGGTTAATAAGTTTATTAGAGTGGCAGTGGGCTCCAAGGAGCAGCGGTTTAGGGGTTAACATGTTTAATATAGGTGGCGGCGGTGTAGGGGGGGGCAGATTAGGGGTGTTTAGACTCAGGGTACATGTTAGGGTGTTAGGTGTAGACAGCTCCCATAGGAATCAATGGGATGTCGGGCAGCAGCGAACATGAACTTTCGCTATGGTCAAACTCTCATTGATCCTATGGGATCCGCTGCCTCCAGGGCGGCGGATTGAAAACCAGGTACGCTGGGCCAGAAAAGTGCCGAGCGTACCTGCTAGTCATTTGATAACTTCCAAAAGTAGTCAGACTGTGCCGAACTTGTGTTCGAAACATCTGGAGTGACGTAAGAATTGATCTGTGTCGGATTGAGTCCGGCGGATCGAAGCTTACGTCACTATATTCTACTTTTGCCGGGCAGTAGGGCTTGATAACTTAGGCGAATCAGCCTCGCCACAAATACGCTGCGGAATTCCAGCGTATATGAGGTTGATGGCTTGATAACTAGAGGCATTAGTCTGAACTTCAAATGAGTAGTGAATTTCTTTTGGACAAATTTCTAAGTATGTCTTTTTCTGCTCCTCCTGTATCATGTGACAGCCATCGGCAAATCACAAATAGGTATATTCTGTGAATTCTTGCACATGCTCAGTAGGAGCTGGTGACTCAATAAGTGTAAATATAAAAAGACTGTGGACATGTTGTTAATGGAAGTAAATTGGAAAGTTGTTTAAAATTGCTACTCTATCTGAATAATGAAAGTTTAATTTTTACTTGAGTGTCCCTTTAATGATATTATTACTGATTTGTTTCATTACAACACACAAACCTACATCTTCAATTTTAGTATAAATATATAAAACAAAACTTCATCCTGTAAATGATAGATGATTGATAGAATATTACAGTAAACTAGAATAGAGCAGTAGAGAGTATTTGCTAAGGAAATTAGTTATCATTTAAACCATTGATGGCCACCTGGCAGCTTGAGGGCCATGCCACATGTGCCCTCTGAACTAGGTTTTGTGGCCCCTGGAAAAGATTGTAATTAAAAATGTTAGCTTTAGGGTGGGTATGACTGAAAAGAGCCATCTGACAGATAGAACAGTAGACAGGGGTTACCCTGCAAAGTCACCTAACTCTTGAATATATTATTAATTGGAAAATATAATAATTGTTTGTTTAATAGCCACCCATTTATAGGCAACCCTTAAAGAGACAGTGTACTGTAAAATTGGTTTCCTTCTGTGTTTCCAATGGGTTGTAATACCAGCTACTGATGTTATAATGAATTGGAAATTTCTACTTTGAGTTTATTTTTTTTTGTTTATGAAATAACAAAGAACGCAATGAAATAGGCTGACCTTGCAGGGAGAGCAGACCGCATTATGATATCCCTCTCAATTACAAAGCACTCTTTACCTTATCTTTCACTGTATACTCAAATAACAATACTTAGAGAGAACATTGAAAAATGAACATTTTAGTACCTCTCTCACCCCCCAAATGGAGCATGATTCATTCAAAACCTTCCTGTTTACATACCTTTTCTATAACAAGTACTTAAGTGCAAGAATTTTCAGTCTACAACAGGCAAAAGCAAGCAAACGCTGCTATTTCAAATGACAAAATGAAGATAAATTATCTATTTGTATTGCACTCCAGCAGGTCAAATTGATTATTGGAAAATATTTAGAGGTAGACAAATATCACAGTATGCTATAACATAACAACAAAAGGCAGTGTTTTCTCACCAGTGTTCAAGATCTATATTAAGATAAAATTGTCACTGCACATTAAAACCTAGCTGGTGTTCTTCCTGTAAGATTGCTTTGCTAACTGAGATTAAAAATAAGACTTAAAGGGGCAGTGTACAGCAATATGTTCTCTTGTTTAATGTGTTCCCAGTGATCTTTTTATCGGCTGGAGTCTAATAACTTGTTTAAAACCATATCGTTTACCTTTATTTTGCCATTTGAAATATGTTTTTTTTTTTGCAACCTCCACCCAATACAGCAGTAATGGCTACAGAAAGCTCTATCAACAAGAGGAATCAGAAAAAATCAACTTCCCAGTGGGGTGTGAGAAAGAGCCAAGTCATTTTTAAAGGGTGTTCCTTCACCAACTTTCAATAAATTAGCTTTTATCTGCTGCTTGCCTGAGTACACTGTCCCTTGAAACAACAGAACCACTCACAAGCAAAAAAAATAAAAGTGAAAGGAACATTAACATAAATATATAAATGAAACTGTAATACAGTTTAAAACGTTTGTGTCCACTTTTTAAAACAAAATGTTATTGGCCATTGCCAAGAGATTTTATGACTCAATACTCTCTATTACTTCAGATAAATATGTGGTTGGAGCATATATATGTATGCTTGCCCCTGATTGGCTCACTCTTGTTGTTTGAAGCAGTACAGGAGTAACCCCTTTAAACAGTAAAATGAGACTTTTGTTTAAAATTAAAATTAACTGTCTTTTGAAGTACATTTAAAGGGACATTGTACACTAGACTTTTCTTTGCATAAATGTTTTGTAGATGATCCATTTATATTGCCCATCTGGCTGTGTTTTTCTTACAATGTATTTAGCTTATTTTTTAATAACATTGTGCTGATTTTCAAACTCCTAGCAAAGTCCCAAAATGATCAGATGTAGACTGAAGTCTACAGATTCCTGCTGGGTTTATTTATATGCAGGGGAGGGGAGAGTGTCTGAACTTCCTGCTTTCTCAACCTCTTTCAACGGGTGTCCCAGCCTAACCACATCAACAGTTCTAAACTGGGAGCTTCTAAGCAAGTTTTGAAAAGGTTTTATACTGGACTTTTAGAACAGTATCTGTGTATATTATTCTTTATAGTAATGTTTATTACATGTAGTTATATGAAAAGTGGTGTTCACTGTCCCTTTAAAAAAGTACAAAAGCATATTTGAGAGAAGAATTTAAATGGATACTAAACCCATTTTTTTGTTTCATGATTCATATAGAGCATGACATTTTAAGCAACTTTTAATTTACTCATATTATCAATTGTTCTTCGTTCTCTTGCTATCTTTATTTAAAAAGCAGGACTGTAAAGCTTAGGAGTCGGCCCATTCTAGATTTAGCACCCTGGATTGCACTTGCTTATTGGTGACTACATGCAGCCAACCAATAAGCTTTACATTCCTGCTTTTTAAATAAAGATAGCAAGAGAACAAATAAAAATTGCTAAGAGTAAATTAGAAAGTTGCTTAAAATTACATGCTCTATCTGAGTCATTAAATAAAAACTTTGGATTTAGTATCCCTTTAAGGTGTTTTTAATATTCACACATTTAACAGATATGTTAATTTGATTCCATTTCATGTCTTGCATTAGTGTCCATTTCATTAAAGAGACATGAAAGTCAAAATTAAACTGTTATGGTTGAGATAGAGAATGTGATTTTAAAAGACTTTTACATTTACATTTGTTATAAAATATACTTTGTTCTGTTGGTATTATTTGTTAAAAAGCATACACTGAGGGAAAAAAATATTTGATCCCCTGGTGATTTTGTACGTTTGCCCACTATCCTCGCATCTAGAGGCTGATTCCTCACCATTCTCATGATCATTGAAACTCCACGAGGTGAGATCTTGCATGGAGCCCCAGACCGAAGGAGATTGACAGATATTTTGTGTTTCTTCCATTTGCAAATAATTGCACCAACTGTTGTCACCTTCTCACCAAGTTGCTTGGTGATGGTCCTGTAGTCCATTCTAGCCGTGTGTAGGTCTACAATCATGTCCCTGACATCCTTGGACAGCTCTTTGGTCTTGGTCATGGTGGACAGTTTGTAATCTGATTGATTGTTTCTGTGGACAGGTGTCTTTTATACAGGTAACAAGCTGAGATTAGGAACGCTCCCTTTAAGAGATTGCTCCTAATCTCAGCTTGTTACCTGTATAAAAGACACCTGGGAACCAGAAATCTTGCTGATTGATAGGGGATCAAATACTTATTTCACTCATTAAAATGCAAATCCATTTTTAGCTTTTTTGAAATGCGTTTTTTCTGGATTTTTTTGTTATTCTGTCTCTCCCTGTTCAAATAAACCTACTATTAAAATTATAGACTGATCATTTCTTTGTCAGTGGGCAAACGTACAAAATCAGCTGGGGATCAAATCATTTTTTCCCTCACTGTACCAAGGAATGCTCAGGAGCAGCAATGCACTACTGGGTCTAGCTGGTTATTGGTGTCTACACATATGCCTCTTGTCATTGCCTCACCAGATATGTTTAGCTAGGTTCCAGTAGTGCATAGCTGTTCTGCAGGGATTAAACACATAGATATATGCAAGCAATAATGCAAGAACAGAAGGCTCTAAGGCAGTAGAGCATTTTTGTTTTGCACGTTTATATAAATCATAATGTTCTACATATTCACAAAATAGCTTTGAACATTATGCAAAAGCACTAACTGCAGCAAAATACAATTTTTCAAAAGTGTAGTAATGCTCCCCAAGCAATCAACCATTTAAGAACAATCAGTGTTATTTGTATTGAGGATACAATGAGCTCCATTTATCATCCCGTGGTGGACATATTTGCCCCTGTCCGCCTGGCTTCTCGTCTGGTGGGTAGCAATCCACTGCCAACATTTTATAATTGCACACAAGTGCTCCTGTGCAATCCTGCCCCCTGCCCTTACACACCCAATCACGCGCGGGGAGGAGCTGTCAATCTCCACTTAAGAGGTGGAGAACAGGACAGGGAAGCAGCAGTCTGATCACTGCTGCAAGATAAATCCTGACTGCAGATTACGCTTGCACAGTCACAGGGGAGAGAAGGGCTTGATAAATCGAGCCCAATGTATATTACTCATTATTCTGGGTTTAAGACTCTCTAGTAAATTATATCCAGGATTAGAGTCTAGTAACAGAAAACTACCTGTTTATCAGAGCAGTGCCTTGATCACTTTCATCTTGTTCATGTAATTATATCTTAATTACAAAGCAAGCCATTCACCCTCCGGTAGTCTAATTAGAACTATGTGCAAATTAATCAACATATTGTGATCTGTTTTGAGTCACCCTAATCCAGAGATCATTCAACCATTATAAAAAAAAAAGAAATCTATCAGCAATTTTATTATTATCCTCGTTAGAGGAATTTTATCATTCCTAAAGTAGTATACACAAACAGAATATCGCAGAGGTATCTTTACAGTACATGGCTAATGATTACATACTGGAGAAAATAATAATGTAGATGCTGTGGATGATATTTTCAGAGTTGTTAGTAGTACTTGGGGTCTGTTCACCAGATCACATGGTGTATAAGTGGTTTCACACTATGAAATGAAGGTTTACGAACACTACAGTCAAAATAAACTTTAATTATTCGGATAGAGCACACAGTTTTAAATATATTTCCAATTAATTTGCATTATCTAAATGTGCACAATCATCTTATATGCACAATTTCAGAGGCCCCAGATCTTACTGAGGCTGTGCAAGAATTCACAGTGTATATGTATATGCAATATAACAACAAAAAACAATTAGGCTGCGCTTGACCCTATGCACAGTATATATTAATTAAATGAGAACGTACATTTATGTTTGTCTAAAAGAAAGTATATACAAACACAAGGTGTCTTTATAATGTACTGTTCTAAATCTTAAAGGGACATTAAACACTTTGAGATGGTAATATAAAATGATAAATCGTATATAATAAAACAACTCTGCAATATACTTTCATTATTTATTTTGTCCTCTTTGCCTGTAATTCCATTCTGAAATTGTGAGCTTTTCAGTTCCTGTTAGAAATGGAAGTGCAGAACACTGTTAAATCCAGCACAACCATTGGCTGCACACTCTAGTGACCTATTTATAACTGACCCTAATTGGCCACAGCAGAGAAGGTAACACAAGTTACAACATGGCAGCTCCCAGTGTTTTATAGACACTAAAACTTTACACTTATATTGTCACTTTTTAAACAACTAATGAAACTTTAAAAAATACATCTAAATGTTAGTCATGGACTAATCTTTTCTTTGAATGCATCATTCTATCTAGCATGTATTTAGTGTTTAATGTCCCTTTAACTGTGTTTGACAAAATCTGACCAATGACTATTGCATAAATATTAAATACATATCATTCCAAAAAAGGATAAAATTAATTTCATATTATATACAAATTACAAACCCACTAGATTACCTCATCTTTATGATGTCCTTATGTCTTTATGATGTCCTTTGCAAACTTGTTCAAGACAATTGTCTTGAAAAAGTTTGCAAAGGACAAACGAAACGCATAGACAGAACGGTCTAATTTTAAAGTCAAGACTTGGCACTGAATAAGAGACATTTTTAAGCTAGACTTATAAGCCGGATTTTTAAGTTGTTTTTTTAACAAAAGTGCTTTGATTGGAGGAGTCCGTGGATCTATATAGTCTCAAGAGGAGCAGGAGTTGTCATCTGTTGAATCATGTGGAGCAGAGAGACTCTCCCTTCAAGCTACTTCATAAGGCAATTTTTTATATGGATCTCTTGTAAGTGCAATAGATTGTGTGCACAAATAAAGTATAAAACCATTTTACCTTGAATCTGGGATGCGCTTTGTGTTCTTATCTTTCCAGTATATGTATATGCAGTTTGTGATTGGCTAATAGCTGTCACATGATGCAGTGAGAGAAAATTGAACTACCTTTGAAATTTGTCTATTCATTTGAAATTCAAACTAAGTGCTTTTTCATTATCCTTTTATTATGCATAGATGCTATTCTATTAAGTTGAATCACCCTTTCAGCAGTTACACACTATGAAATGAAGGCTAAAGGGATTTGGTAATATAGTTTTTTTTAATTATGTGTAGTATAAAAACTTTTTAGTGTACTTTCATTATTAATGTTTCTCTATTTTTCTGTAATTTAAAGGGACACTGTACTGTAAAATTAGTTTCCCCTTAATGTGTTCAAAAAGACTACAAATGTGTTCAAATACACCTATGGCAGAGTATTATATGTATTGTTCTCATGGAAATGTGCATTTAAATGTGCAGACCCTCAGTGGTGTCCCCAGAAATTTCTTCTTAAAGGGGGGGGGGGGGGGGAGCTTCCAAGATGCCTACTGGTGATTTGTGGAAGGGCAAGCCTGGGCGTATTGTTGACGTGTCATAAGCAGAGGTGGGTGTGTCATGGGGAAGCAACTAGAGCAGCTACAGTGCCTGGGCAGAGAGGTGTTGGGAAGCCACCCTTGGGGGGGTGGCTAGTGCCAACACTGTAACCTCCTGGTGACACCACTGCAGACCCTGCAGTAAGAGCATACCTTTTTATGTCTAATAGGTATTCAAATGCTACTGAAGGCTGGGGTAGTTCAATGAGTAAAACTGCTGTTTCTGATAGAAAAAATATCTCACTCTTTACCCCCACCCCACTGGTAGGTAAATTACTGTGTTTCCCTGTTAAGCTTTTCTACAGAGCATTTAAACAAATTCATATTTTCAGTATAGGTAGAGGTTTCAACAGGCAAACACAACTATTTCATAGAACAAAATAAAGGTAAATGGGCTATTTGTAAACCATTCAATACACTTGGTAAAACTTATCAATGGGAACATATTAAAATGTATAGTAAACTAAAATGTCCCATTTAGTCCAGCACTGAGAATTGGAAATGCACATTACAGACTTGACAAACCTAACCCTGATATATGTTAAGACAAGGAACTGCAAAACAAACAAGATTTTGCTAACAAAATAGTGGCAAACATTGTCTAGTCCAGTAGCAAGTGCAAACTCGCTTATTCAAATAAGTCAAGCTGTGGGTAGAGTTTGCATTTGAAAAATGATTTCAGGCTACAAAGTGTTTATGCTTTAAAAATAATTTCACTCATCTAGTATGGTAATTGGACAGTAAAATTAAAATTGCACGCTCTATCTGCATCATGAATGTCCGAGGTGACCCAGATTATAAAGAACCAAGTAATTATATAAAATCTGCAATTCCTTTTCATTATATACCAAATAAGATAGTTGAACTAGATGATCATTTCATGTCAAACATTTAAATAAATAAATTCCTGCAAAGCAAATAATATGATTACTAGAGATTCTAATGCCCCCACTTCCGCACTACAAACTGTGCCTCTCTCCATTTGCAGCACACAGTGTGCATCTCCTCTGCATCTGGTTTATTTCTTGTCCCTTGCATTGATATAAGGTGTTTGGGTTCTTCCTTATATGCAGGTTCATGGTACTTGCTTATTTAAACTTTGTTTCTAGAGATGTATATATTCAAAATTAAATCAGACTCTAAAATAACTGTTTGTGAGAAAAAAATAAAATTGATATTCCTAAACTCACCTGAGAAAAACCTGCTAACACAAGCAAAAAAGGTTTATCTGATTTTAATTGTGCAACACTGTATTAAACTATTTATAATTTTTAATATCCCAAATTAGCATGATACATTTTGGGATTGGTGTATTTGCATTTTGGAGTTTACCATTGGTTCTACTGAACCCACACAAGCATCTATCACTTGTTACATATTGGTCTGGATTAAAATACTATAGCTGCAAATAAGCCCCTGATTAATAACAATAACCAGTATTTATCTATAGTAATTACACAATGGCAGCCACACAAGAGATTGGAAGAAGATCTGGTTGGGGTTAAACTTGATTAGATGGCAGCAAAATAAATATAATTGTGAGGGTCAAGATGACTTCTTAACATGCTTTTGAAGTGAGCTAATTGACCTTCCTCTTGCAATTTCCCAAGCTTGATGGAGATGGGTGGGTGGGTGGGGGGGGGTATAATTAGAGAATTAAAGGCTTCATTAAAGGGACAGTCTAATCAAAATTAAATGTTTATGATTCAGATAGGACATGTAATTTAAAACAATATGTTCACATTTGCTTTGTTCTATTTGTATTCTTAGTTGAAAGCTAAACCTAGGTAGGCTCATATGCTAATTTCTAAACCCTTGAAGGCCGCCTCTTATGTGAATGCATTTTACAGTTTTTCACAGCTAGAGGGTGTTAGTTCATGTGTGCCATATAGATAACACTGTGCTCACACCCGTCAAGTTACTTATATGAGGGCACTGATTGGTTAAAATGTAAGTCTGCCAAAAGAACTGAAATAAGGGGACAGTCTGCAGAGGCTTAGCTACAAGATAATCACAGGTAAAAAGTATATTAATATAACATTGTTGGTTATGCAAAACTGGGGAATTGGGTAATAAAGGGATTATCTATCTTTTTAAACAAACATTCTGAAGTAGACTGTCCCTTTAAATTTGTGTGAATTAGTTTTACATGCAAAAGAAAGAAGATATTTTCTTTTAAAAAAAAAAAAAACACTCAGAACTTCTATACTTACTATGACGTATTTCACCCTTTGGCTGGCAGAGGGTTACCCACTACTGTATATCTTTGGGTATATTTGCGTAAAAAAACGAGTAATAGAAAAATGGTGGCTACACGTCTGCACCTGCAGTATTTATTCATAAGTCACTGTTGCATTTTGTATTCCCATGTTCTTTTAGGTAATTGCAATAGTTTTTGTTTATTAACGGCTGATAATTCATTAGAGGGACACTCTAATCCAAAAATAAAATAATCTTATTTGTTTGAGCTTGTTTTTTTGTTTTTTTTTTTGCTCTAATGTCCCTGGCTAGTTTTGTGTAACCCCCACAAAGGAGTTAAGCACTTAATTAAATTCCCACTCAGAGCAGCAAATTGCATCTCTTGATCAGGACACTGCTAGTAAGCCAATTTCTAGCAGCACACTTGTGTAGCAACCAATTACCAGCCATATCTTACTTAAGAGGTGCAATGTGTTACTGGGGACAGCGGTATTTTTACTATGTGTTTATCCCCTTTGCAGGTATTAAACACATAGGGCAAGATTACAAGTCATGTGTTATGAGTTTTCCACACGTGATATGGTCTTTTAGCAATCAATTTTCATTGTGCAGCTGTTACAAGTCTTGAAAAATTGCGATTGCATGTGCACATTCGCCTTTTACACAACAATCCTTTCTGCGCTCGAAGAGATGTAGTTAACAGTTTTGCGCAACATAAAAGTTTAATGAAACACTTAAAAAATACATTACAAAGTACAGTTACACTCATTAACACTGTCTAATAAAAAATATTTTAAAAATATATTGCACGCAAAAGTTATAAGGGCTTAAATATACGAAATCTCAGGTGTTAGGGGGAAAAAAAGCTTATGCAGGGATTTTACATTGACATACATAGACATATATAGAGAAACATGGAGTTAGTTATATGTATAGACATATGTTTAACTATGGAAATAAAGAAAATATTTCACATTATAATCTTATGCATCTCAGAGATATTTTGTAAGAGATATTTACATATAGATCTCAAGATATCTAGACATATATATATTCATAAATATATCTCGCTATAAATAGATATGAGTCCAAAAATCATCACATAAATAGAGAAATATTTATTTATAAATAAACAGAACATATTTTGTTACGAAAACATTTTTGAAATATGAAATATTTGCATTTTCATGTACGCTTTTCGAGGAGAATACGTCATGGGCTTTGCACAACAGATTAGGGTTTTAGTGGTTTTTTTTTCTATTTGTCTTCTCTATTGCCTTCTATGGGGAATACGTGAACATGCACATGATTTGACTGTTACGGATTACGCAGCTTAACGTGTGTGCAAAATAAATTATTTTGCAACTTGTAATAGCTGCATAACCCCAAATGCGAAAAAGCCATAGGGGCCAATTTATCAACCCTCTGTCGGACATGATCTGATCAGCGGATCAGGTCCGACAGACATCGCTGAATGTGGAGAGCAATGCGCTCTCCGCATTCAGCATTGCACCAGCAGCTCTTGTGAACTGCTGGTGCAGCGCCGCCCCCTGCAGATTTGCCGCCAATCGGCTGCTAGCAGAGGAGTTCAATCAACCCGATCGTATTCGATCGGGTTGATTTCCCACTATGTCTGTCCGCCTCCTCAGAGCAGGTGGACAGGTTATGGAGCAGCGATCTTTAGACCGCTGCTTCATAACTGGTGTTTCTGGCGAGCCTGAAAGCTCGCCAGAAAAAAGGGGGCCCTTAAGCTCCATACAGAGCTTGATAAATAGGCTCCATAATGCGCGCCGTGTTTTTGCAACTGATTTGCCGCAGGACTTGTTATCTTGCCCATAATAATCTATGATTAGTAATTAATGGCATCAGAATGTCCATTTAGATCTTAGGCTTGTGATGTAAGTGTTTTGGGTCTAATGGGATATTGTGGCTATTGTTATTGCTGTTTTATTATTAATATTGTCAATATTATTATTAATAGTAGAAGTAGTATTATATAATTACAGAATTTCTTCTGTATTTTAAATGGACATGAAACCAAGTTATTTTCTTTCATGATTTAGAAAGAACATAAACAACTTTTGGCCTGCAGTCAAAGAGGAGAGAAGGGATTGATAAATCGAACCCTCTATGCTGCAGAATGATGATGAACATTTATACACTGAAACTGAACAAACTGCACTGTATAATTATGTCAATACTCTCAACACCCCCCTCCAATTTTAGCTTTTATACAACCACATATGGCCCCTACTATGAAGCCCAAGTTAGGCAGCAAAATAATTGTCATGCACCAACTTTATGCCACTTATCCCCACAGGGGCGCCTTAAAGGTACATAATACTCATATGCTAAAACACTTGAAAGTGATGCAGCATAACTGTAAAAAGCTGACATGAAAATATAACCAGAACATCTCTATGTAAAAAGGAAAGATATTTTACTTTCTATCTATCTATCTATCTATCTATCTATCTATCTATCTATCTATCTATATATAAAATCATATAACATAGTAGGTGAGGTTGAAAAAAGTCAGACGTCCATTGAGTTCAACCTATACAAATCTTAATATACTTACAATTAAAGCTCCAGTTGATCTTAAATTAATCCCATTAAAAAAGGTGACCCATTTAACACAAACAATCATATCTAGGCTGACCATATTGCCGCTTTAAGAAAGAACACATATGAAAAATACATATGTGAGGGTTCTTATACAAAACCATTTCTTTAAACAGCCCCGAAAACAGCCCTGACATATGTATTTTTCATATGTGTCCCTTTTTAAAGCGGCAATATGGTCAGCCTAATCATATCCCTGAATTCTGTTTCTCGTCAGAGATGTAGCTAAATCATTTTTAAATGTATCTAAGGTATTGGCATTTACTACCTCCTTATGTAATGAGTTCCACAATTTAATTTCTTTTACAGTGCTCTTATGACTTATCATTTTATATTACCATCTCAAAGTGTGTAATGTCCCTTTAATGGGTCACCTTTTAATGGGATTAATTTAAGTTCAACTGGAGCTTTTTTGTAAGTATATTAGATTTGTATAAGTTGAACTTGATGGACTCCTGTCTTTTTTAACCTCATCTACTATGTTACTATGTAATTTTCTATATACACCTTAAAGGGACACTGAATCCAATTTTTATTTCTTTTGTGATTCAGATAAAGCATGCAATTTTAAGAAACTTTCTAATTGACTCGTAAGTTTAGATGCTGGCCCATTTTTGGTGAACAACCTGGGTTGTTCTTGCTGATTGGTGGATAAAAATTTACCCACCAATAAACAAGTGCTTTCCATTGTTATGAACCAAAAAATAGCTTAGATGCCTTCTTTTTCAAATAAAGAAAGCAAGAGAACGAAGAAAAATTAAATAGGTGTAAATTAGAAACTTGCTTAAAATTGCATTCTCTATCTGAATCACGAAAGAAGAAAAAATTTGGGTTCAGTGTCCCTTTAATATTTCCTAATTTATTTATTTTTGTTATATTAATTAATATAGAAATACTGTAAATATTATGTGTGATAAGACTTTTTTGATCTGTTGTTTTTTTTTTGTTTTTTTTTTATTTGTATAAAACTGAATGTCCAACAATGGGCATGCAAGCATTTCAGAACCAACTAGTAACAATAACAACAGCTGTGTATAACAGATTGCTATCTGTGTCTAACAGAGCAATGCCCAGCCTGCTTGGCTTGGAAAGAGTTATCTGATTCAGAGCTGTTGCTTCACGTAATACCTACAGCAGCAAAGGAATGAATGATCCATGCACAATTGTATCAGTACGCCTTCCCTGTTTACTGCAATGCAGTGAGGTCATATAACGGATTGGTTTGGGATTGGTTAGCCAGATCATCCCTTGGGAACTAGGGACAAGCCAAAGCAGTTGTAGAAGCGCAGGTTGTGTGTGCTGCATAGTCATAATTTTCAATGGCTGATTAAAGCTCTGCAGATTGTAGCTCAAATACAATACAACTTGGCTTCTGCTCAGGCATACATGCTGGGAAAAAAGACAAACTACAGAGGTATTCAAAAAAAATACTGACTATTCAGCTCATAAAACAATAATACATAAAGGGACATGAGTTTTATGGTAAAACACATTTGTTACAAGGTGTTTGTTACATTAATCATACCAATGTTTTGTTAATATGTTATTCAAACAACTTGCTACTTTAAATAGCCAGAGAGGGCATGTTTTTATGTATTCACAAACAATGGCAGAAAGCTAAATTATAGCAAACACAATATATCCTCTGTGAGCAGTCTTAAGTGTTTGAACCTGCACAAGGCATATTTACATAAGTAACAGTAAAAGCTATTATTGAATCAGTGATATCCTACACTAGAAGAATTTTGCTTATCCAAACTGCATAATGCTTCTGTTTAAAACTGAAATTTCAATTTTTTTAATGGTTTTTGTCCCTTTAATGACACGTGTAACTCTTATTAGCATTAATGCCTCAAAATTAAAAAAAAATAAACAAATGTATTTGTGCAATGAGTGGTTACATAATCTTTCCCCTAACAGAATAAGTAAAATAATTAAATCTTAGCTCTCTCACTTCAAACAACACATACGATGAGAAAACACATCAGGATCTGCTGTAACCATAGTGACGCCTCCATTTTTGGAACACTGAATATGTTGCAGTGACATTTAAGCTGCAAAAAAATAATAATAAATAATAATAAGATGTAAAAAAAAGAAAACTTCTCTGGGTGACTGGAATAAGTCCCAGTCTGATGGAATCATCAGGGAAATAAGTGTGATCACAGCTTCAGGTGTAAATTTGCAAGGAAGTCTATTGGTACATTTAGCAAAAATGTATTTAACCTGTTGGCTGCCAGAAATAACACCAATGTGTGAGTCACTATTTTTTTTCCATTAATTTTTTGTTGTTGTCTGTGGCACAATTGTTTAAAGGGGACATCGTGATGTAAAGCCATGTGCAATAAATAAAAAAACCTTAGCTTTAATTCCTTGAAATGATTTGGTGCATTTTAAATTAAATTAAAGGACCACTAGGGCCAATAGAATGAGAGCTGCTTATATCCTATTGGCTGATTCAGCCAATAGGATTTTAGCAGCCCTAATTCCTATTGGCTGATTTACATTTTTTTCAGCCAATAGAAATGCAATGGTACTCCCAGTATAAAAGGGGTACCTTGCATTTCAATCCTCAGTGTGCGGCAGACAATCGCATAAAGAGGACCTCCACGTCGGATCAATGGACTTCCGTCTGGACCTCTGCCTTTGACCTCCGCCTCCATGCATCGACCACTCCACCTCTGCAGGGATGAAGAAGATGCGAGTCCCGCTATGGATGAAGATGGAGCCGCCCTGGATGAAGATGGAGCCACCGGGAGGAAGATCGTTCAAGCGGGACTTCAGCAACTGTGGGTACCTAAAGAGGGGTTAGTGTTAGGTTTTTTAAGGTTCTTTGGGTGGGTTTTTTTTTAGAATAGGGTTTGGGCAGTTCTTAAAAGAGCTGAATGCCCTTTTAAGGGCAGGGAAAAGAGCTGAATGCCCTTTTCAGGGCAATGGGTAGATTATGTTTTTTTTGGGGGGGGGGGGTTGGGGTTTGTTTGCAATGTTAGTGGGTCTTTGTATTTTTTTTTAAAAAAAGAGCTGATTTCTTTAGGGAAATGCCCTACAAAAGGCCCTTTTAAGGGCTATTGGTAGTTTTTTTATAGATTAGGTTTCTTTTATTTTGGAGTGTTTTTTTTTTTTTAAAATGGGTATTGAATAGGAATAATTGTTATTATTTTGGATAATTCATTTGTGTTTTTGTGTTATGTTTTTTTTTCCGTTTTTGTTTTTTTTTTTTTTAAAGGGCCCTTGGTCGTTTATTATAGATTATGTTTTTTTATTTTGGGGTGTTTTTTTTTTTTTTTTAAACAGGGTATTAGAATAGGAATCATTTTTATTATTTTGGATAATTTCTTTTGTTATTTTTTGTAATGGTAGGTTTTTTAATTTTAGTGTTTTTTATTTTTTGGAATGTTAGGTTTTAGTGTAAGGCAGCTAAGGTTTTATTTTACAGGTAAGTTTGTATTTATTTTAACTAGGTAGTTACTAAATAGTTAATAACTATTTACTAACTAGTCTACCTAGTTAAAATAAATACAAACTTACCTATGAAAAAAAGGTTTTATTTTGCAGGTAAATTTGCATTTAGTTTTAAATAGGTATTATTTAGTTAATAATTGTAACTTTTTAATTTAGCTTTATTTTAATTATGTTAAAGTTGGGGGTGTAAGGGTTACGGTTAGGTTTAGGGTTAGGTTAAGGGGTTAATAGTTTAATTTAGGTTATTGTGATGTGGGGGGGCTGGTGGTTTAGGGCTTAATAGGTTTATTTAGTGGTAGTGATGTGGGAGGCCAGAGGTTTAGGGGTTAATAACTTTATTTAGTGGCAGCGATGTCGGGGAGCGGCAGAATAGGGGTTAATAGATTTATTATAGTGTGGGCAATGTTGGGATGCAGGGGAATAGGGGTTAATAACTTTAGTATAGTGATGACAATATCGTGAGCAGCAGATTAGTGGTTAATAGATTTATTTTAGTGGCGGCAATATCGGGAGCAGCAGATTAGGGGTTAATAACTTTATGTAGATGTTGGCAATATCAGGGGCAGTGGATTAGCGGTGTTTAGACGTGGGGTTTATGTTAGGGTGTTAGTTTTAAACGTAACATTTTTTTCCCCATAGACATCAATGGGGCTGCGTTACGTATCTTTTAATTCCGCAATCGCAGGTGTTAGTTTTTTTTTCTGACACTCTCTCTCCATTGATGTCTACGGGGAAAGCGTGCACGAGCACGTCAAAGCAGCGCTTGTATTTTGTGCAGTATGGAGCTCAACGCAACCATATCGCACACACAAGCCGGCTTTTCTAAAACTTGTAATGGCAGCGCTATGGAGGGTGAAATAACAACTTTTGTTGCATTCATTAACTACCCTCCATAGCGCAAAAACTTGTAATCTAGGTGATTGTTAGTTAAAATTTCCTTCCCACAGCCTCATGTGACAGCCATCAGCCAATCACAAACTGCATATACATATTCTGTAAATTCTTGCACATGCTCAGTAGGAGTTGGTACCACAGAAAGTGTGCACATGAAAAGGCTGTGCACATTTAGATAATGAAAGCGACTTTGGAAAGTTGTTTAAAATTGTGTACTCTATCTGAATCCTCAATGTTTAATTTTGATTTTAGAGTTCCTTTATTTGTCTGACAAATTACTGGAAGTTTTTTTGTTTTTGTTTAATATTTCAGTGTTTCTGATATGGACTTACACTGGGGACACCCACCCTGCCTTTGTGTTAGCAACACTGTTCTCTGCACAAATTATGGTTGAGGTTGCTAGTATAGGGACATTTTATGAAACATTAATCCACAGGAATGTGTTTCAATTTTAGAAATGTTTTCCCCCAATGGACATGTATTAGCAAATATGTATCTAGCAACCGTTTTCAGTATTTCAGTGGTAGCTATCACCGTACAACAAGGATATGCACATATACCCAGTGTACGCCCATTTAAAAACTGCACCTGCTCAATGTTTTTAGTGGCATATTTTGGTCAGGAGTAATGCACCAATATATTATTATATATATTATTAATGTATATGTCATGAACACTGACGCTTCATACGGTTTGGTTTGTTGACAAATTCCAAAAGGAAAATAGCGAATGCTGTGTAAGAACTCTCTCTACACTTGAAGCATTGGAATAACTCTGTGCTCTCACTAACATATGGAAACATTTGCTATATTATCTGGCCTGCTTATGTGCAAATGTGTTTTTCACATGTTGTTATTTATTCAAGCATAAATCTGTGCACCAGGTTAACACACTATCTACCAGATCATCTATACAGGGAGTGCAGAATTATTAGGCAAGTTGTATTTTTGAGGATTAATTTTATTATTGAACAACAACTATGTTCTCAATGAACCCAAAAAACTCATTAATATCAAAGCTGAATAGTTTTGGAAGTAGTTTTTAGTTTGTTTTTAGTTATAGCTATTTTAGGGGGATATCTGTGTATGCAGGTGACTATTACTGTGCATAATTATTAGGCAACTTAACAAAAAACAAATATATACCCATTTCAATTATTTATTTTAACCAGTGAAACCAATATAACATCTCAACATTCACAAATATACATTTCTGACATTCAAAAACAAATCAGTGACCAATATAGCCACCTTTCTTTGCAAGGACACTCAAAAGCCTAAAATAACGAACAAGAGAACAGAAGCACCTGATACTGGCCGTTAGTATTTAGAGTAAATTTAATGAACAGGGTATAACTTAAAGGGATACTAAATCCAAAGTTTTTATTTAATGACTGAGATAGAGCATGTAATTTTAAGCAACTTTCTAATTTACTCTTATTATCAATTTTTCTTCGTTCTCTTGCTATCTTTATTTAAAAAGCAGGAATGTAAAGCTTATTGGTTGGCTGCATGTAGTCACCAATAAGCAAGCGCAATCCAGGGTGCTAAATCTAGAATGGGCCGGCTCCTAAGATTTACAGTCCTGCTTTTTAAATAAAGATAGCAAGAGAACGAAGAACAATTGATAATATGAGTAAATTAAAAGTTGCTTAAAATGTCATGCTCTATATGAATCATGAAAAAAAAATGGGTTTAGTATCCATTTAAATTCTTCTCTCAAATATGCTTTTGTGCTTTTTTAAAGGGACAGTGAACACCACTTTTCATATAACTACATGTAATAGACACCTACAGGGAGTGCAGAATTATTAGGCAAGTTGTATTTTTGAGGATTAATTTTATTATTGAACAACAACCATGTTCTCAATGAACCCAAAAAACTCATTAATATCAAAGCTGAATAGTTTTGGAAGTAGTTTTTAGTTTGTTTTTAGTTATAGCTATTTTAGGGGGATATCTGTGTGTGCAGGTGACTATTACTGTGCATAATTATTAGGCAACTTAACAAAAAACAAATATATACCCATTTCAATTATTTATTTTTACCAGTGAAACCAATATAACATTTCAAAATTCACAAATATACATTTCTAACATTCAAAAACAAAACAAAAACAAATCAGTGACCAATATAGCCACCTTTCTTTGCAAGGACACTCAAAAGCCTGCCATCCATGGATTCTGTCAGTGTTTTGATCTGTTCACCATCAACATTGCGTGCAGCAGCAACCACAGCCTCCCAGACACTGTTCAGAGAGGTGTACTGTTTTCCCTCCTTGTAAATCTCACATTTGATGATGGACCACAGGTTCTCAATGGGGTTCAGATCAGGTGAACAAGGAGGCCATGTCATTAGATTTTCTTCTTTTATACCCTTTCTTGCCAGCCACGCTGTGGAGTACTTGGACGCGTGTGATGGAGCATTGTCCTGCATGAAAATCATGTTTTTCTTGAAGGATGCAGACTTCTTCCTGTACCACTGCTTGAAGAAGGTGTCTTCCAGAAACTGGCAGTAGACTTGGGAGTTGAGCTTGACTCCATCCTCAAACCGAAAAGGCCCCACAAGCTCATCTTTGATGATACCAGCCCAAACCAGTACTCCACCTCCACCTTGCTGGCGTCTGAGTCGGACTGGAGCTCTCTGCCCTTTACAAATCCAGCAACGGGCCCAGCCATCTGGCCCATCAAGACTCACTCTCATTTCATCAGTCCATAAAACCTTAGAAAAATCAGTCTTGAGATATTTCTTGGCCCAGTCTTGACGTTTCAGCTTGTGTGTCTTGTTCAGTGGTGGTCGTCTTTCAGCCTTTCTTACCTTGGCCATGTCTCTGAGTATTGCACACCTTGTGCTTTTGGGCATTCCAGTGATGTTGCAGCTCTGAAATATGGCCAAACTGGTGGCAAGTGGCATCTTGGCAGCTGCACGCTTGACTTTTCTCAGTTCATGGGCAGTTATTTTGCGCCTTGGTTTTTCCACACGCTTCTTGTGACCCTGTTGACTATTTTGAATGAAACGCTTGATTGTTCGATGATCACGCTTCAGAAGCTTTGCAATTTTAAGAGTGCTGCATCCCTCTGCAAGATATCTCTATTTCTGACTTTTCTGAGCCTGTCAAGTCCTTCTTTTGACCCATTTTGCCAAAGGAAAGGAAGTTGCCTAATAATTATGCACACCTGATATAGGGTGTTGATGTCATTAGACCACACCCCTTCTCATTACAGAGATGCACATCACCTAATATGCTTAATTGGTAGTAGGCTTTCGAGCCTATACAGCTTGGAGTAAGACAACATGCATAAAGAGGATGATGTGGTCAAAATACTCATTTGCCTAATAATTCTGCACTCCCTGTATATGTGTATAGGGCCACATTGTTTATATACAGCTTTTAAGGGATATTTGTAGTTTATTGTAGGTTAGGGTTTTTTTTTTATTTTGGAGGGGATTTTTTATTTTCATAGGGCTCTTAGATTTGGTGTAATTAGTTTAAATATTTGATAATTTCTTTTTTATTTTGTGTAACTTTTTTTTGCAACTTAGTGTTTGTTATTTTTTGTAACTTAGTTAGTTTTTTGTAACTTTGTAATTTTTTATTATAGATTTAAATTATTTGAGTAGGGTTAGGTGTTTAAATATATAATATATTTAATTTAATTAGTAGTTTAATGTAATTTTAGTATAATAGTTAGGGTAGGTTAATTAATAGTTTAATATAGTTTAATTTAAATCTAAAGGTAAGTTTAAATTTATTATAAGATAGGGATGATTTAATATTTAATGTAAAGTTAGCGGGTTGTTAGGTTTAGGGGTTAATAGTTTAATTTAGTTTATGGTGATGTGGGGGGCTGGCGGTTTAGGGGTTAATAGGTTTAGTAAGTGGTAGTGATGTGGGAGGCCAGAGGTTTAGGGGTTTAATACCTTTAGTTTGTTGCGGTGGGCTCCGGGAGCGGCGGGATAGGGGTTAATAACTTTAGTTAGTTGCGGCGGGGTCCGGGAGCAGTGGGATAGGGGTTAAACAGTTTAGTATAGTGGCGGTGTTTATTGACAGTATATAAATAAAGCTGTGAAAAAGTCGAAGAACAGCGAGATTGATGACTGTTAGTTAACAACAGTCCACTGGTGATCGCCCCGTACGTAGTGCGCAGCTTTTTGACAGCTTTTTATATAAATATAAAGTGCGTATTCAGGTCCGCGGCCGCAATGTTAGGCGATGTCAGGTGAGCGTATTGGTGCCGTCAAATGCAGCACAGTTTTACGGCTTGATAAGTAGGCCTCCCTGTCTTTCATTTGATGATAAATATAATGCAAATATCATTACTGACACAATGAATGCAGGTGCATAAGGCATATGCACATATGCTACTTGCACAGTAATAAAACCATCACTGAAACATTGAGGTTTTTTTTCTAACAAGTGTGTTGCAAAAACGATTCCATTAAAAACTGAAACACATTCATGTGCATTTCAATTTTAAATGATATGTCCATTAAAATGTGTCAGCAAAGCCAACGGAAATATATTCATACAACTCCCTCTGTAACTATATTTTTGTGGTAGGACTTTGTCTATAAAAAGCACAGAAAAATATTTCCTTCGAGCAGTTATTGTCAGTTTAGCAGATTATACAGCTGTGCAACATCTCTAAACTGCATTATATTTAAGCAGTGATTACATTTAAATTTGCAATTACAGTAAGTCCATAGATAATGTAACACACACATTTTTATAGAGAGATTTTTAAAAGTGTGGCAATGTCAATGTATTTATAAAACATAATTTTAAGTTAAAATAGAGAGTACAAATAATTTGAAAAAAAGTAAAGACCGGGGGGCCGAGCCGGCCGGAACCCAGCATGGCCGCGTTTGTTTGAAGCTCTGTGATGCCAATTCCTTTGGAGCCACCAAACAGACATCAGAGGAGCCAGACCAACGACTAATGGACATCTCTGTAGCACGATACTCCTACTCACTACCAATCTGTTTCAATCACTTCTGCAACTACCTGTGGCTGTTTTAAACAAGCCAGAACACCTGGAGCTGAAACTGCGCAATAGCGCTTGCGGCCTAGCCGCGACATCGGCACAACATATGAACAAGAGAGCCGCTCAGCCTCTCCACACAGTCCTTTGAAGCACCAGACTACAGAAAAGTGAGTACCCATCCGTATAACTAAGGTCCCTAGTAAGGTTGGGCCATCATTACAAACCACAGACTGCCCAGCTCTTCTCAACATATGACAGGGGAGATTACAGGCCCTAGATAACTATGCATAAATTAGCATAGTAACAAAAGTGAAAACCTCTGATCTTACTAAGGGGATACTTCGTTCACATTCATTTTACAAAGGCCTAATCACTTTAAGAGCCACCTCAGCCATGTTTTCCTGGACACTTATGAGTTACACATGCTGCAGGGTGTGCAGGGAGGAACATGTAATGTGTTTCTGGACAGCACTATTCATATTCCTCCCTGCACACCCTGCAACATGTGTAACTTATAAGTGTTCTGTATTTTAAGGGACAGGTGGCAACCCTAATAAAGACACCCTCCTGGGATCCCCTCAATTATCATTATCAAGCTTTTGGTCATTTCAAGAAGCCATGGCAACTGTTCCTAATCTGCTTGATGAGTTAATGAGATTGCTCAATAAACACCAGAAAGCTATTATTGGCAGTCTGGAAGGTATATTTTGTTCGCACATCATAGAAGCTGATACCAATGTTCCTCATGTAATTACACAATGGATAGATGGGGGTGCTATGGGGCCCCTATACCCTCCTCCAGCTCAACTTAACATTGCTGAGGACCCAGAAGTAGCAGACCCAATGTTGATGGAAACGTATGCGCCCAAGCTCAGGGATTTGATCAATGCCAAAGAAATATATTTGAAGGGTTATTCTTCGGCTACCATGGAGTATTTGATTGGTTTTGGAAACAAGAACTCCATAGAAATCTTTAACTCTTCAAGAAATGATTTGAGACGTTCTTAACCCAGAAGTGCAGATGCATATAAACACAATAGTACAGCAGTGCCCCTTATCACGACATTAAAGCAGGGGTAGGATAAATTAACTACGGTCATGCAGCAGGTTCCTATGCTCCTATATCCATGACTGTTTCTACTACTTTCCCAAAGTGATTTGGAATGGGGAGGCATGTCGCTGCTTACTCACCCACAGCTCCTATGCCTAGATAAAATGACCCTGATGATGGCATAAAAGCTTGAAAACTGGGGATTTTGTATATGAAAATCAGATATGCACTGGCATACCCACTATAAAAGTTCCAATGTTAAATGTGCATGTTTGGGGCACATAATATAGTAGTTTACATTTGTTTATAAATTTTAACCTGCAATTTCCAGATCTCTGGGGCTGTTGAGTATTTAGAATATGATATGTGCATTGGGGATTGATATGGTATGTTGTGGGGCATCTATCTCCCTTTTATTTATATTCTTTCTTCGCTAGACCTATTCAACTATTCAACAACTATGACCCATAAGTCTTGTATTGGCTAAGTTTCAGAGACAGCATAATAATTGTTAATCTGCATTACCCAGAAGCCGACTACCTTGTTTATGATTTTCACTGTATTGGCTATGCACTAAGTCTTTAGAATGTTCCTCATGTAGGGTACTGATGTTTTCTTAGAATTGATAACCATGTGTTATGTTTATGTTTCTTATAATTTAACTGTAATATATATTTACAGTTCACTAGATGCACCCCTATCCATACTATAGATTAAAGTAGCTTTTGTTTCTTAGATATACATGCAGTGGTACTAGAATATAGACAGCACACAAAAGGTTTGCTTTCATTATACCCAAGGCTAATACTATGCATTGATGATTTTGCTATAATTCATAGTAAAGAGACCGGGGACAAGTACAATATTTTTCTTTTTGTTAAACAAATTATTAATGTACAGTTACATTCTTGAAATAAGGTCTAAACTAGGGGTAATGCTAATACTTCCAGCACCACTCTCTTCCACTAAACTATCTAGGCATCATTTTATTTTTTGAGTGGTTAAATGTGTACTCAACTCATCGTCTGAACTCCTGCTGAGCTATTGTTCTTTTGTAGCAGAATTGGAGATTTGAACCTCCACTTCTATGTCTCATGTATAAAGTTGTCACATCCTGATCATGACCATAGCAACATCACCCTGAACTATATAACAATATAATATTCTGTTACTCACACAAGGTAGACCATGATAACGAATACATTTCATGTCATACCAACCTCAAGATGGACTATATACCTTACTTACTTCTAATACTGACAGCTAAATGCTTTGCCTTTAACTTTTCAGTGTTTAAATAGTGGTTACTAACTTGTCCCCTTTAAAAAGTTGGGTATTATGCATATTTTTTCAGTATTTTCCTGTCGTCAGGTATAGGGCCCATACCCAGGAGACAAGATATACACCTGTATTCTCACCCTGAACTATTATATGCCACAATACATCCTATTAATTCAGAGACAGCCTCAGTCTCACGACTTACCTAGAGGTTACTTCCTGGCTGATCACAACCTTTTATCCATCAGTGTTTAAACAGCTATATTTTACCAAGCCCACTTGTTCCCCCTTTGATAAAAGGCTGTAAGACCTTTTTTGTTTTGTTAACCGGCTGGACTCCAACCCCCCCCCATACAAACAAACAATTTCTATACACTTCTCTATGTTATAAAATATCTCTTTTTGGTTATTTATGTAATTCTATTTTATGATTACTATCTGTTATTATGTCTATGCTGCAGAGTATGGGTTTTTTTTGGTACAAGGAATGTCTTTCATTTTAGTTTCTATGTCTTAATATTATTCATCTGATTCAGCATTGACGACTTTGATGGTTTTTATCTCATTGTAAACAGCAGTAGAGGCTAAGGGGAGTAGTTATCAATGTGTCTACTTTTCCTGCCTTCGCCGGCCCAATACGCCCGCCTAAGCTCGCCTCACATCGCCGCCGCAGACCTGCAAAAATTCGCCTAAGTCATCAAAAAATCGGTCAAAAAGCCGCACACCAAGTACGGGGCAATGAGCAGCGGACTGTGAGAGTTATCACTCATCCGATCTCGCTGCTCTTCGGCTTTTCTACAGCTTTCTTGCTAGCCTGTCACTAAGCACCCACACTAAACTACACTGTTCTACCCCCTATACCAGCGCCCCTGGAGCCTCCCGCAACTAAATAAAATTATTAACCCCTAAACCGCCGCTCCTAGACCCCGCCACAACTCTTATAAATGTATTAACCCCTAAACCGCCGCTCCTAGACCCCGCCGCAACTCTTATAAATGTATTAACCCCTAAACCGCCGCTCCCGGACACCGCTGCCACCTACATTTAACCCCTATCCTGCCCCCCTATACCGTCGCCCTCTATAATAAAGTTATTAACCCCTATCCTGCTGATCCCGCACCTCGCCGCAACTAAATAAATAGTTTAACCCCTAAACCGCCGCTCCCTGACCCCGCCGCAACCTATATTAAATTTATTCACCCCTATCCTGCCCCCCTTACACCGTTGCCACCTATAATAAATTTATTAACCCCTATCCTGCCCCCCACTACACCGCCGCCACTGTAATAAAATTATTAACCACTAAACTTAAGTCTAACACTAACCCTAACACCCCCTAACTTAAATATTAATTAAATAAATCTAAATAATATTTCTATTATGAACTAAATTAATCCTATTTAAAACTAAATACTTACCTTTAAAATAAAACCTAATATAGCTACAATATAAATAATAATTATATTGTAGCTATCTTAGGATTTATTTTTATTTTACAGGCAAATTTCAATTTATTTTAACTAGGTACAATAGCTATTAAATAGTTATTAACTATTTAATAGCTTACCTAGCTAAAATAAAGAGAAATTTACCTGTAAAATAAAAACTAACCTAAGTTACAATTACACCTAACACTACACTATCATTAAATAAATTATTCCTATTTAAAACTAAATACTTACCTGTTAAATAAACCCTAAGATAGCTACAATGTAATTAATAATTACATTGTAGCTATCTTAGGATTTATATTTATTTTACAGGTAACTTGGTATTTATTTTAGCTAGTTAGAATAGTTATTAAATAGTTATTAACTATTTAATAACTACCTAGCTAAAAGAAATACAAAATTACCTGTAAAATAAATCCTAACCTAAGTTACAATTAAACCTAACACTACACTATCATTAAATTAATTAAATAAATTAACTACAATTAAATACAATTACATAAACTAACTAAAGTACAAAAAATAAAAAAAGCTAAGTTACAAAAAAAAAAAAAGTTACAAACATTTTAAAAATATTACAACAATTTTAAGCTACTTACACCTAATCTAAGCCCCCTAATAAAATAACAAACCCTCCAAAATAAAAAAATGCCCTATCCTATTCTAAATTAAAAAAGTTCAAAGCTCTTTTACCTTATCAGCCCTTATAAGGGACTTTTGTGGGGCATGCCCCAAAGAATTCAACTCTTTTGCCTGTAAAAGAAAAATACAACCCCCCCAACATTAAAACCCACCACCCACATACCCCTAATCGAACCCAAACCCCCCTTAAAATAACCTAACACTAATCCCCTGAAGATCATCCTACCTTGAGTCATCTTCATTCAGCCGAGCAGCGATGGAACCTAAGAGGAGATCCGGAGCGGCAGAAGTTATCCTCCAAGGGGCGCTGAAGAAATCTTCCATCCGATGAAGTGATCCTCCAGTCGGCACTGAAGAAGTCTTCCATCCGGGTGATGTCATCTTCCAAGAGGCGCTGAAGAAGTCTTCTATACGGGCGATGTCATCTTCCAAGCGGGGTCTTCAATCTTCATCCCAACGACGCGGAACATCCTTCTTTCCCGACGGACTACCGACGAATGAAGGCTCCTTTAAGGGACGTCATCCAAGATGACGTCCCTTCAATTCCGATTGGCTGATAGGATTCTATCAGCCAATCGGAATTAAGGTAGGAAAAATCTGATTGGCTGATTGAATCAGCCAATCAGATTGAAGTTCAATCCGATTGGCTGATCCAATCAGCCAATCAGATTGAGCTCGCATTCTATTGGCTGATCGGAACAGCCAATAGAATGCGAGCTCAATCTGATTGGCTGATTGGATCAGCCAATTGGATTGAACTTCAATCTGATTGGCTGATTCAATCAGCCAATCAGATTTTTCCTACCTTAATTCCGATTGGCTGATAGAATCCTATCAGCCAATCGGAATTGAAGGGACGCCATCTTGGATGACGTCCCTTTAAAGGAGCCTTTGTTCGTTGGTAGTCCGTCGGAAAGAAGGATGTTCTGCGTCGGCGGGATGAAGATTGAAGATTGAAGACCCCGCTTGGAAGATGACATCACCTGGATAGAAGACTTCTTCAGCACCTCTTGGAAGATGACATCGCCCGGATGGAAGACTTCTTCAGCGCCAACTGAAGGATCATTTCATCGGATGGAAGATTTCTTCAGCGCCCCTTGGAGGATAACTTCTGCCGCTCCGGATCTCCTCTTCGGTTCCATCGCTGCTCGGCTGAGTGAAGACTACTCAAGGTAGGATGATCTTCAGGGGATTAGTGTTAGGTTATTTTAAGGGGGGTTTGGGTTAGATTAGGGGTATGTGGGTGGTGGGTTTTAATGTTGGGGGGGGTTGTATTTTTCTTTTACAGGCAAAAGAGCTGAATTCTTTGGGGCATGCCCCACAAAAGGCCATTTTAAGGGCTGGTAAGGTAAAAGAGCTTTGAACTTTTTTAATTTAGAATAGGGTAGGGCATTTTTTATTTTTAGGGGGGTTGTTATTTTATTAGGGGGCTTAGATTAGGTGTAAGTAGCTTAAAATTGTTGTAATATTTTTAAAATGTTTGTAACTTATTTTTTTTATTTTTTGTAACTTAGCTTTTTTATTTTTTGTACTTTAGTTAGTTTATGTAATTGTATTTAATTGTAGTTATTTGTAGTTAATTTATTTAATTAATTTAATGATAGTGTAGTGTTAGGTTTAATTGTAACTTAGGTTAGGATTTATTTTACAGGTAATTTTGTATTTCTTTTAGCTAGGTAGTTATTAAATAGTTAATAACTATTTAATAACTATTCTAACTAGCTAAAATAAATACCAAGTTACCTGTAAAATAAATATAAATCCTAAGATAGCTACAATGTAATTATTATTTATATTGTAGCTATCTTAGGGTTTATTTTACAGGTAAGTATTTAGTTTTAAATAGGAATAATTTATTTAATGATAGTGTAGTGTTAGGTATAATTGTAACTTAGGTTAATTTTTATTTTACAGGTTAATTTCTCTTTATTTTAGCTAGGTAAGCTATTAAATAGTTAATAACTATTTAATAGCTATTGTACCTAGTTAAAATAAATTGAAATTTGCCTGTAAAATAAAAATAAATCCTAAGATAGCTACAATATAATTATTATTTATATTGTAGCTATATTAGGGTTTATTTTAAAAGGTAAGTATTTAGTTTTAAATAGGATTAATTTAGTTCATAATAGAAATATTATTTAGATTTATTTAATTAATATTTAAGTTAGGGGGTGTTAGGGTTAGTGTTAGACTTGGGTTTAGGGGTTAATAATTTTATTACAGTGACGGCAGTGTAGTGGGGGGCAGGATAGGGGTTAATACATTTATTATAGGTGGCGACGGTGTAGGGGGGGCAGGATAGGGGTGAATAAATTTAATATAGGTTGCGGCGGGGTCAGGGAGCAGCGGTTTAGGGGTTAAACTATTTATTTAGATCAGCAGGATAGGGGTTAATAACTTTATTATAGAGGGCGGCGGTATAGGGGGGCAGGATAGGGGTTACTATGTATAATGTAGGTGGCGGTGGGCTCCGGGAGCGGCGGTTTAGGGGTTAATACATTTATTATAGTTGCGGCGGGGTCAGGGAGCGGCGGTTTAGGGGTTAATAAATTTATTATAGTTGTGGTGGGCTCCGGGAGTGGCGGTTTAGGGGTTAATACATTTATTATAGTTGCGGTGGGCTCCGGGAGCGGCGGTTTGGGGGTTAATATGTATAGAGTAGCTTGCGGTGGGCTCCGGGAGCGGCGGTTTTGGGGGTAATAACTTTATTTAGTTGCGGCAGTGTAGGGGGGACAGATTAGAGGTGTTTAGACTCGGGGTACATGTTAGGTTGTTAGGTGTAGACAGCTCCCATAGGAATCAATGGGTTATCTGTCAGCAGCGAACTTGTACTTTCGCTATGGTCAGACTCCCATTGATTCCTATGGGATCCGCCGCCTCCAGGGTGGCGGTTTGAAAACCAGGTACGCTGGGCCGGAAAAATGCCGAGCGTACCTGCTAGTTTTTTGATAACTAGCAAAAGTAGTCAGATTGTGCTTGTGTGCGGAACATCTGGAGTGACGTAAAAATCGATCTGTGTCGGACTGAGTCCGGCGGATCGAAATTTACGTCACAAAATTCTACTTTTGCCGGTCTCTAGCCTTTGATAACTAAGGCGAATCAGATGGATGGACTTTTAACATAAGTTCTATTTTTCCGTAACTATTTTCAATTGCTGATGATATGTAATGTCACGGGACTACGGTAAAATAAGATATCTGTTTTAACTTGTACACACGTGGAATACTCAATTGTATATCTTCCTTGACAACTTTGTACTCTGTATATGAAAAACCCAATAAAAAATATAAAAAAAAAGAAGGTAAAGACCAGGATATGTTTTGACAATTATACTTGCATGTGATTTAATAATAAAATCTGCCCTGTAGCAACATTTTCACAGTTCCTAACAGTATTTTTTAAATTAAATGTAAGTTCATTTGTAACTGCAGTTTTCATTCTCTCAAGATGGTAGAATTGTTTATCTTCCCAGAAAGAAACTAGTATGCATTTGGACTTCACCTACATGGTTAACACTTATTTTAAATAGCCAAGGTATACCCAGGGCTCTGTTGACCCATTAAAATTAATTGTACACACAACGCATACCTACACACACATACACACAATGAATACATACACACACATGCACACCCACAGACACGCACACAAGCATACATACACACACACGCATGCACACCTACACATACACACGCATACATACACACACATGCGCATGCACACACACTCATACATACACACACAGATCACATGCATATACAAACACACACATGCACACGTGCATACACACACTCACAAAACGTATATATACACATGTGCATAAACAGACTCGCATACACACAGTTTAAAATTCTGTTTTGTCATACATATACACACATACTTACAAACATACACACACATACTTACAAACACACATACATACACACACATACATACACACACATACAAACACACACACATACATACAAACTCATATATACACATACATACACACACACATACTTACAAACAAACACACACACACAAACATACACACACACAAACACACACACATGCATACATACATACACACTCACATGCACACACACACATGTACACACACTGCAAAGGACTGCTATGGTTCTCACAGATGAGAAGCAAAAGAGCATTTTTCATGTTTTATTATTTGGCTTTCACTATCTCAACACCATTTTTTTCGGTTTAATATAACTTTAAGAATCATAAAATAAAGGCACTACTGTCAGATTGTCACAATGAAAGGTATGGATTGAAATGCTGGATTGTGAGCTGTTGTGAGGTTTTATATATATAATCACTTTTTACCCTGAGAAAAACAAATGATGATGTTTGGGGATAAATAAATAAAGAGAACATGAATTTGGACTCAACAAAATCATTTGGAAAACAATGTAAAAAAAAAAAAACAACCAAAAAAATCCTTGATACTTAAAGGGACACTGAACCCAATTTTTTTCTTTTGTAATTCAGAAAGAGCATGCAATTTTAAGCAGCTTTCTAATTTATTCCTATTATCAATTTTTCTTCGTTCTCTTGCTATCATTATTTGAAAAAGAAGGCATCTAAGCTTTTTTTTTTGGTTTCATTACTCTGGGCAGCACTTTTTTATTGGTGGATGAATTTATCCACCAATCAGCAAGGACAACCCAGGTTGTTCAACAAAAATGGGCCGGCATCTAAACTTACATTCTTGCATTTCAAATAAAGATACCAAAAGAATGAAGACAATTTGATAATAGGAGTAAATTAGAAAGTTGCTTAAAATTTCATGCTCAGTCTGAATAACGAAAGAAATTTTTTGGGTACAGTGTCCCTTTAAAGAGACTTGAAAAATGTAAAAACTTTCCAATTTACTTATTTTATCAAATTTGCATTGCACTACTGGGAGCTAGCTAAACACATGAGTAAGCCAATAAAAAGAGGAATATATGTGCAGCCACCAATCAGCAGCTAGCTCCCAGCACCTGAGCCTATAGGTAGATATCCCAACTCTCCCTGAAGTTCAGGGAGTCTCCCTGATTGTAATAGCGGCTCCCTCATGCCAGCAAATGGAATGCAATCTCCCTGAAACTCCAAGTACCATGATCCAATGTGACCCAAATCCGGAAAAGTGTTTCTTTAAGGAATGCCTTTAGTTGCTGGGACGTTATAGAACCCTTAAAGCATGCATCAGTAACCAAAAAGCCCCCACTGATTTTAATAAAATAAAACACAAATACTACCTTATTTACTGCACGTAATTAAACTTCGTATTCTAAAATATTTAATTATTCAACAAGCGTACGATCACTGGAAAATAGGTTTGTTGTATGTGGTTGTGCAATAAAGCTACTTTTTTTTTTTTAATGTGACTTTAGTGGGAAGCTACTTTAATAAGTCTATATCTTATTTAGGGTTTCAAGGTGTCCAATATATAACTGGGAGGGGGGGGGTGGCGGCGCAGTAGCGGGTGAACCCACCTCCCTGAAATGAGTTTTTGCAGGTTGGGATGTCTGCTAGGTGTACTTTTTAACAAAGTATACCAAGAAAACTAAACAAATTAGATAATAGAAGTAAAAAGTAAAGTTGTTTAAAATTGTCTGCTCTATCTGAATCATGAAGGAAACATTTTTAGTTACATGTCCCTTTAAAGGGACATGAAACCCAAAATTTGTCTTTCATGATTCCGATCGAACATACAATTTAACAACTTTACTTTTTACTTCTATTATCTAATTTGCTTCATTCTGATTTTTGTTGTTTTTAGGAGCAGAAATGCAATACTGGGAGTTAGCTAAACACATCTGGTGAGCCAATGAAAAGAGGCAGATATGTGCAGCCACCAATCAGCAGCTAGTTCCCAGTAGTGCATTGCTTCTCCTGAACCTATCTAGGTATGCTTCATCAGCAAAAGAATACAAAGAGAACTAAGCCAATTAGATAATAGAATAAAGTTGTAAACTTGTTTAAAACTGCATTTTCTATCTGAATCGTGAAAGAAATAAAATGGATGTCATGCCCCTGATCCATAATTGGTTATGTGTTAATCTTTTGTAACCCATGGTAACTTTTTTGTTTAACCTCTCCTCTGCCACAGGGCACTCATGCGTTGTCAAGTTGAAGTTTCCTTTGCCCTCCCACTGGTTACCATAGTAGCAATTTTTTTTTTTTTTTTTAAACTAAAGCATTGTCAGACTAACATAACACTAATATCTTCCTAGTTCCTACTTGAAAGCATGGCATTACCATTAGCAATATTTATTCTTCCTTCTCTATAGTGCAAACTTTTATGAACCTGATAGTGAAAGAGTTAACAAATTAACTACACAAAAATAGACATTTCATGCATATAATATTAGTTATATTAATATAGATATTATTTATTTTATGTCTGTTTGCATAAACCTTCAGGAATCCACAGAACTCTGCTTTGTTCTGTATTAAAGGGACATTCATTTGTCAAAAAAAAAAACAACTAATTGGGGTTAATGAGTTTATAGGAGAAAATCTGCATCTAGTCTCTCTACAGGGACATAGCAGTAAAAATATTAAAATGTTACTGTTCAGACAGAGCAGAGAATTTTAAAAATCTTTTCACTTTATTTCTATTTTTTTTCTATTGAAATCCTTTGTTGAAACTCAGGAGTGTGCATGTTTCTTGAGCGCTAAAGGCAAGATTTATCAAAAGGTTCGGCTGGCTGCTTGCATGAGCAAACCTGTAGCCGAGAGTTAAGAAGCAGCGGTCATTAGACCGCTGCTTCTTAACCCACTTTGCCACCTAAATATCCACTGCTTCTTAATCCACTTCTCCACCTGTTATGTGGTATATCTTAGTCACCCTGGAGTTTTCCGACCGGGGAGATTGAATGCACCTGCTCACACGTGATTGGCTACACATGAGCAGGGGGTGGCGTTGCACACTAGCCGTAGTGTGTAATTATAAATGCTGGCACCGTATTGCTGCCCGCTAGACACAAAGCCAGGTGATCAGGAGCGAAGATGTATGCCCCTGTCCCCCATACTTTTAAATTCTGGCCCTAAATAGCAGTGGTTTTTGCAATAGTGTTTTAAATATGATTGCAAACTTTACTTCTTATGCTGCTGAAAACACGTATACACTCTCATTTCTATATACTTTCACAGAAATTAACTTAATCTCAACAAATAATTCCAAGAGAAATAACTATATTGGCTAATAAATTACATGTAAACATTATATTAAAATTGCTTGCTCTGTCAAAATTATTAAAGGGACACTAAACCCAAATTTTTTCTTTAATGATTCAGATATGTAATTTTAAGAAACTTTCTAATTTACTCCTAGGGGTCACAAGAACTGCTGGTGCAATGATAAATGCCAACAGCGTATGCTGTAAGCATTTATCGATGTGCAGCGGACATGATACACTACTTCGTATCATGTCCGCTCGCACATTGTTAAATATGCCCCTAAGTTTTGTGGTCTGGCTGTATAAGCTGATCAAGCTGAATGAATCTGTTAAAGAGATTGGTAGTGCTGCTCTCTTTTGTTCTTTATTTAAAAAGCAGTAATGTAAAGCATAGGAGCCATAGGTTCAGAACCTGGGTAATGCTGGCTTATTGGTGGATAAATATCAGCCACCAATAAGCAAGTGCAATCCATGGTGCTGAACCTAAAATGGGCCTGCTCCTACTTTTTAAATTCCTGTTTTTTTAAATAAAGATAGCAAGAGAACAAAGAAAAGTTTATAATAGGAGTAAATTAGAAAGTTGCTTAAAACTGCATGCTCTATCTGAATCATTAAAGAAAACATTTGGGTTTAGTGTCCCTTTAAACTTTCAATTTGAACAAAAAATCTAGTCTTCAAATACTACTCCAATGTACGTTTTCTTACTGTAATATTATTCAATTAATTCTTTCTATCTTCTCCTGTAAATTTGTGTTGTGACATTTCTACGCCTGTCTTCCCTCAATTGCCATTTTTTGATGCAGCATTGCCAGATAAAATGTAAGATTGCACAAGAACTTCGTTTTGCAATCCCCTGCGCAGCTGCAGAACCTGCAAGTCAGTCATCCCAAACTAGTGTTTTCCAGTTGATTTACCTGAACGACCACTGAGGTGTCAGAGATGATAAGAAGCAAGATCTGCTTCTTAAATTTGTCGTTGCAGGCAATCCACAAGGTCTCAGAAGCTGCAAATACAGCTTGGTATTTTTCCCTCTGTATGTTTCTATTTATTTATTTTAATGTTGTGCAGAGTTTGCTAGAGTTGTTTCTTACACAAGCACATTGTAGAGCAGGCTGAAAATCAACTAAACCATTGTATCAGAAAAGATTTGCTTCAAGCCCCAGGCTTTGTTGAGCATGGCAGGTTGATACTGTCTCAGTAAATATTGTAACACTGAACACTAGTAAATCATGGCTGACAAGAATATACTAGACCTATTTTGTTTTCTTTTTTTACTTAGGTTTATCAATCAATGAATCCTTCTATCTAAACATAAGCCCCATCTTGAGTCACCTTTTTGATGCTGTTAAGCCTCCATTTTGAAAATTATGTGTGGCACATGTATAGATCATGCAACTCTCTCTTTGGGGGAATTTTATTTGTTTTGCTTTACCAGAAACAATTCTGTGGATGCCCCTGTGTGGTTTAAAAATAAATTATTTTTTTTTTCTCTTATTTGTATGATTTTTGTATGTGTACCTGACTGTAGCTAATACAAATTTGTAATGAGCAATATTTTCACTATTTCATTATAATGTCTCTTTATGACTATTTAAAAGTTGGGTGTATCTTATACATTTTTGCATTTTTTATGCTATTACAATCATACAAAACCAGTGGTGTAAATGCAATAATGAACAACTGCTAGAACATATAAACTGGCTGAGGGCTACAGCTTCTCCTGTAGGATTTGATTTATTCAGTTCACAAGATGGTTAAATTGTTGCTTACTCACAAAAGGTTTTTAATTATCTGCTGTGGAATCAACTAGGGGAAAACAGCTGCCTGCCGATAGGCTTATACTTCAAGGATTTCATTTACATTTTGGAATAATAAATGAGCTGTTCTACAAGCAAAAGGAATGGTTTAAGTTAAAGATTACACAGAATTAATTACCATTGGCTTCTAACTGAGAGTCTTTTGATTTTTAACCAAAATACTTTTATAAAGATTTGTTGACATTATAGGAAATGCTTCATATTAAAACTTTAATCTTCAATTTCACAGATTATTCCCTTGATTGCCAGAAAAATTGCTGAACCAAAATATTTATGAAGCAAATCAAGGAGTGTAACGTTTTGCTTCACAAAAAGGCTTATAAGTGTCCTGCTTATAGGCTTATAGTTAAACTGGACAAAATCCGAGCAGAAAGCTCGTTAAAACACACACAACAGCCCCTGACGTGGTCGCATTTCACATTACGCTTCCTCGTAAGCAGATGATAATATAGCATTATGCTGCAGCACACTTTTGGATGTTGACCCCAAAATTAAAATATCTTTATAAACAAGGCCATCCAAAAGGGAAAAAAAACTCAGTTACTTTATTTCGGACCATTTGAGCTATTTAGCTCTTACAAGTAGTTTGTGTGTGTAGTAAAATGTACCTGTATACTTAAGGGTCGATTTATCAACCCGTAAATCCATCTGTTTCCATGCGAGCCTTCAGGACCGCTGCTCCTTAACTCGTCTGCCACCTCTGAGGGGGCGGACAGCAATCAGCCAGATCAGATCTGATCGAGTTGATTGACACCCCCTGCTAGCGGCCGATTGGCCACAAATGTGCAGGGGGCAGCATTGCACAAGCATTTCACTAGAAATGCTTGTGCAATGATAAATGCCGAGAGTGTATTCTGTCAGCATTTATCAATGTGCGGTGGCCATTAGTAAATCGCCCCCATAGTGTGCTCTGTGTGTGTGCATTGTATGTGTGTATTTGCATGAGGAATATAGCTATAAAACAAAAAAAAAATATTGTTCCCGGAGATGCCTTTGCTAGTTTGTAATACTTGTAGCCAAGATCCATAACATATGACGTCTATAGTATATGATTTAATCTGTAATAATCAGAGCCAAAATCATTTCACAATTGTATATACTCTTCTTGGGCGCATGCAGTGTAATAAGAGTGACCAGGCCTGATTTGTTTGCTAAATCTAGCAGAGGCACTCTGTAGTGTTGTTTTTATTGTAGCTTACAGAAACCAGAATTATAAATGAGAGAAACAGTCATATACAGTTACACTCTGTCCCCAAACTTATAGCAAGAAGAAGGGTTTTAGTACCATATTTTGATCAAAGCATGAAAGCTCAGCTGCTTATGTCAATGCATTCACTGTACCATGAGCAATCCATTATTCACTTGTAGTAGGCATCACAGCAGAGCTTCAGTAAAACTCTTTGATGTGCATAGGGCTGGCGGTTGAGTATCTGATTGGCTGTACCAACCGCCAATTGAATCCCTTGGAGCAGGACACTGTCTGGCAGTCAGTTAAAAAACAAAAACAAAAAAACATCCTTTTTTTGGGTAGTCAGTGCTTTTAGGCTGTGTGGAGAGATTTTCCACACTGACGATGGGTAAGGTTTGTCTGGGAGACTGGCTGTGCCTCAGCAGATTGTAACTTTAGTAACAAAAAACAAGGCTGAAAGATAGGGTTGTCACCTTGGCCATGTTTTCCTGGACACTTATGAGTTACAATTGTTTCAGGGTATGCAGGGAGGAACATGAATAGTGCTGTTCATGTGCTGTTTAGGTGCACAATGCATGTTACCCTGCAGCATGTGTAACTCATAACATAACAGGGCCGAGGTGGCAACCCTACTGAAAGGCTAAAGTAAAATGGTTTACTTCAAGTCTTAGGGCATAGGTGCATAGGCTAACCTGATAAGGTGTTCTGGTTTTTCAGTTTGAAAATCTGGTCACCCTGTTCATTTTATGTCTCCTGACATTTTGTCCTGCTTGTAGTTAATACTAACCAGATGTAGAAGTTCCTTACAAAAATCTGAAACAAGCAAGTTGAGGTGTAATCTCACTTTAAGAAGGGGCCATTTTGCTCTATGTCATTACATTCTTCAGCTAACCAGAGTAAGTGCTGTGTGAGCAGTTTCCCTCCAGCTACTCTTTTTACTGTCATCTGCATAGGGAAAATAACCCTGAATCATCAGTGTTGAGTTAACACTTTGCTTTACTGTAATCTTGTGAACTTTCATAGTAAAGTGAAATTAAACATAAATTGAGAGAAGGAAAATAAAGTGACTCTGCCTGCACATGTCAGATGCATGGTCCTATGCAAATCCCAGGACAAGCTTCCTGATTGGATGCTTACATTCCTTTTACAATAGGATGTGGCTACTGAGGAAATTTACTAAATTTACAAAGAAATGTTCATGGGATATTTTCCAGTCCTCTTTTTACAGACATGCTGCATCACTTTCAAGTGTCTATATAAGTATTGCAAATTTCAGTATAGGTGGGAATACCACCAGGAAAATATTTCAAAAGCCAAAATTAAGGTAAATGTTTCATTTGTATACAATTGAATACACTCCAGCAGGTAAAATAGATAATTGGGAACACATTAAAGTGAGAAAAATGTGTAGTACACTATCCCTTTTACTCATTCTGATTCATTATTATTATTATTATTATCAATATTTATTAGTAAAGGGCTGCCAAATTTCATAGAACTGGTTCATAATAATAGTAATAATAAATATAAAAATATGCATGATATATATTTTTGAAGTTTAGTGTCTACTTTTCTCATTAAGGAGCATTGAAAACCATTATTTACTTTAACAGCTATACAATTTGAGTTAAATTAATATCTTCTCAGCTTAAATAAGCTAAATATCTTACAGATAGTTCCTGTGTCATTTTAAGGCCAAATATTATCTCCAGTTTTAAAGGGATAGAAAAGTCAAAATTAAACGTGCATGATTCAGATAGAGCATGTCATTTTAAGACACTTTTAAAATTCACTTCTATTTTCAAATTTGCTTTGTTCCCTTGGTATCCCTTGTCGAAAAAGAATTTGCATATATCCTACACTAGTGGGAGCTGCTGCTGATTGGTGCCTGCACACATTTTGTCTCTTGTGATTGGTTGACTAGATGTGTTCATCTAGCTGCCAGTAGTGCAATGCTGTTCCTTCAGAAAAGGATAACAAGAGAATGAAGCAAATTTGATAAGGGAAGTAAATTGGAAAGTTGTTTTAAAATTGAATGTTCTATCCAAATCATGAAAGGCAATCCTGTCCCTTTAATTAGTTTTTTATTTTTTTTTCATCAATACTGGTGACTCGCAAGCATGAAATAAAGTGAATTGTGCATGTTATGATTAGGGTTGCCAGGTGTCCAGCATTCAAACGGACGGTCCAGAATTTTAGCAGGCTGTCCAGTAAAATCTTCATGAAAAATATTGAACACTTGTCTATTGCTCTTTTTATAAGTCCCTGAGCCAGTCAAGGGGGGGTCAAATCTCCACTGATTACATGTGTTACTGGCAACCAAAGGTACAATCATTTATATTTATGATTTATGGTACTGGCAGCCAAGGGGTAAAATTAATGCTTAGTTGTGAAAAATACACCTGATAGGAGCAAGAGTGGGATCTAAGGTCGGTCACCTTAAGATTTTATAGTGTTTATTGGAGGAAAGCTGGCAACTCTAGTTTTGAAAGTATAGAAAAAATATATAACACTTGAAAATATAGGGTAACACATTGCTCTAGTACAGCTGTTCCCGACCTTTTTTCTCCCCCGTACCCATTGAGGAGAAACCTCTCTTCATTACCCCCAGCCATCCCTCAAAAAAGTTGTTTTTGTTAAATAAACCTAATGACTGCTTTGAAGTTCTTGAAGCTGCCGAATCAGCAGGTTGAATTTCAATGCTAACTGCAGGTCTTTAAGAGTTCCAGTTTTCAACCACTTATCCATTTTGGGGCACAAAAAGTCACTCAAATCAATAAATAGCTAAACACTTAAAATGAAGCACTCCTAAAAAAAAAGATCTAGGTGGGCTAGGCCAATTAATACACGTTCAAAAGTAGTCAGTCCAAAAGCATGTGTACCAAGCTCAAAGCAGAATAGGACCACTGTTGTATCTGCAAGAGGAACTGAAGTGTTTTCAAAACTTGGTCGTGGGTGAACCTTTTAGCAAGGAGATCGCTCGGTGGGCTATGTCACAGTTATGCAGGGGACAGTGTTGGAGGCTACGTAGAGGTGCTGAGTGCATTGTAAAGGTAAACTCTTACCAGAGCTGCGAGTAAGTACTTGGTCCCAGGACTGTCTCTGTCAGTAAACTCTGCTTCCTCTCTTCCTTACCACCTGACCAAAAGCCCCAATGAGTTAACCCGGTCCAAACCAAGTGTCCCAGTCCGGCTCCTACATCACCTCTAGCCCAAAACACACCAGTAGCCGGTCTGTAGATAGAATCCCCGGCAGATCAAAAATAAAGTAACTCGTTATGAATTTAAAGGTGACGTGCAAATATAAGTCCATTGTGTGTGGTTCCGCCATTACCAACAATATTTCCGCGTACCCCCAACCGGTCTTCCACGTACCCCCAGGGGTATGTGTACCACAGGTTGGGAACCGCTGCTCTAGTAGGAAGCCCATGAGAACATAAAATAACTCTATAACTTGTTATAATTAGCTTGCATTGTAATGGCTGTTTGTTACATTATACCCCTAAACATACATTAAAAAAATAATAATTATTATCTCTGTAAAAGGACATAGATGTGTATAAATAAAACACTTTTGTTTTGTTTTGTTGGAGCTCTTTACCTTTACTCTCTTTTTTTTGACTATGCCTTTAATCCATTCAAAGGGGTTAAATGTTGTTAAACAAGGGGTTAAACATGGTGAGCGTCACATACAAAGAGACAAATGCATTGCTGATCCTGAGAAATGTATGATCCGTGAGCCAATTAGGGGGTACCAAGCATATGTATCTGCCAATCATTCGCTGTATCCTGAGTGAGATTGCAAATTACAATACGCGCTATCTAATATCTGGTTAATTTTCCAATTGCTACCGCGAGCTCATGATAGCAATAACCAGCCACTTGTAATGGCTGGTTAACTATTGCGCTACCGCAAAAAGGGAACAAATACAATTTACTGCTCTACTTGTAATCTAGCCCTTAGTGTTTAATGTAACTTTAAATGCAGGCAGCAGATGCAAACTCTGAACATGAGTAGACAGGTTCCCTGGCTAGGAACATTGTCCTCCCACTTGATACAAAGTGAAAAAAAAAATGTATTTGTTTGATAAAACAGTGAAAATCCAGCTAACTTGGGGATGGCTGGGAGCTCTGATATTAATGAGTACTACTATAAATAATTGATTAATCGGTTAAACATCTTGGGCTAGATTACATTCTAGTTATAAACTGGTATTAACACCAATAATATTTATCAGCTTTAAAGAGCCACCAAAACTAAAGAAAATAGTCTACTGCTCATTTCAAATTCAAAGTAAGTGCGATTGCATTGTCTTTTTAATGTGCATTTGTCATTCAATTCTTCTGTTTGTAGTGGCCCTTTAACCTAAATTTTTGATGCCATAATCAGTTATTCAGTTTAGACCTGGTTTGTGATCTAATCCTTTACTTAAGAGCAACTACATTGGCATGTGAATTAATCTTAGGTAGGCTCAGGAGTGTGCACGTGTCTTTAGCATTCTTTGGCAGCATTTTTTGCAATAATGTATAAAATTACTACAAACATTGTTACAAACACTGCTACCATAAAATACTAAAGGTGTGCATACTCCCAAGATAACTTTTCTTTACTCTTTAACAAAGGATACCAAGAGAAATAAGAAAATTTGATAATAGAATTTAACATAAGAAGTAAACACTTAGGGGTAGATTTATCAAATGTCGGGCAGACATGATCTGCTGTACGCTGTCGGCATTTATCATTGCACAAGCATTTCTGGTGATATATATTATAGTATGTATAATAATTTTCATCTTTTTAAATGGATTTTATCTTTTATTTATTTTTTTAAACTTAATTTGTGCAGTCTCCATTACTTCATGTCACAGCCCTGCAAGGAGGCTGTGGTCTCTACAGGAAGTCTTATCTAGCATGATGTCATAAAACGTCTAAGGTTGGTTTGGTATTATGTGAATGGACCAGATAGATATGGAGTCAGATTTGTTCATGCTCATAACTTGCAAAACACAACTTGAGTTTCAAAAATGTCTTCACTCTTATCACACTGGGGTCAGGGGCTACACTAATAAATTCTAAGTGCTAATTTTGCAAGAAAATAATTAAAGTGAAAGTTAATCCTAGCGTTTCACAAATGCTAAGATTGACTATTGAAACAAATAAAGGGGACTTTCATTCATGAATTATAAGATACTTCATGTAGAAAGCTCCTTTATTTGTTTAAAACGATCGGCGATTTGAGCTACTAACAAATGCCACAGCAAAAAAAAAAATTCCTAAGAGGTGACGTTTTTACCTCTTAGCCAATAGCAGTGCGGTAAATCCGGCTCCCATGGGCGCCAAGCCGGATTTACTGCACTGCTATTGGCTAAGAGGTGAAAACGTCACCTCTTAGCAAAAACTTTTATTAGCCGTGGGCTTTGTTAGTAGCTCAAATCGCCGATTGGTTGAGACAAATAAAGAAGATTTCTACATGAAGTATCTTATTCTTCATGAATGAAAGTGCCCTTTATTTGTTTCAATAGTCAATCTTAGCAGTGGTTGTTTTTCTACACAGTTTGTTTCTTTTTGTGTTACCTTTGATGTAACATATTTGTTTTTACGAAAGGAGCACTGTTTAATATTCCTTTAATGTGCCGGTTATGTTCACTGTTGAGCAGCATTCAAAGGACATCAAAATCTAGTTATTTTTTTTAAGATTTAAATTTACAGATCTACTCTTTTGTTTTCTGATGAGCATTTGTTTTTTTTTTTGTTTTTTTTAAGGTTTTATTCAAATATAAATAGCATATTACAAACAGTTAGGAAAAAAGAAACTATATAAAGTTACAATACAGAGAAATATACCAGCATCAAGATATTATAGCTTAAGACCAGAACCTCAGAGATCTTTAAATGAAGAAAATATATTAAAATTATGGCCACTGAAAGTGCCGCGGGTCGTCAACCCATCGTTAAGCTTAGGACTTTGAAACTAATAGTCGGGATTGGGTTGCGTCCAAGGTCCGAGTCTAAAGTCTTGGTTAACCTATCACTTGAATCACAATCTAGAGTTAAGATTATATGTATATATATATAAGTCCAGCCGAGGTGCTGGGCATACAATTCGCGGATTTCGAGATCGGGCAGCCTAGGGTCATGCCATGGGTGGTAATTATATTGAATCAAGCCCTGGTGTACTGGTGTACAGTGAGCTTATTAAGGTTGTCTAATCTTCCCATTTAAGAAAGGGGTTTAAGCAGAGCGCTGGTTAGAAGGGGATACCACACAACTTACAAGCGAGAAAAGATCCTTCTGTCTTTTCAAAATGTAGTAAGAATTGTAGTGATAGTAAGTGCGCTAAAAGAAAGCTAAAGGTATCCAATTATTAAAACAAATAATAAGTGTATCCAGTATACATATACAGGAGTTGGTAATTGTGCGAAGTATGATACGTGTATTAGATTTCTACAGTACTTTAAAACAAGTGGGGGTGATCTATAAAAAGTGTCCGTGAAAAATGTAGTGGTATGCGAATATCTTACTTAGGAAAGATGATCTATCAGTAGTGTACTAATAATAAAGGAAGAAGTCAAAGTATGTGTCAAAAAACAGTGTGATCATATATTTATGTGATATTAGGTGATATATAATATCAACGCGTTTTGCTCCCTGGCGAGCGAAACGCGTTGATCTGAGTGGCTGTGTTATTTGACATAATACTACTTGAATAAGGACATCTGACGTCTAAGGATTTTCTCAACTTTACTCATTAACCCGGGTTACTTCTTCAACATTCCTCAACATCCTCCTTTTCCTGCGTACAATTAGCACTAAGTGCAGGGAAGTACCTCTGTGTGAAAACCAAAGAGTGATTATCTCCAAAACAACCTGTGATTCCAATATCAAGAAAGCCGATTATCACGGTAACAGCAGTTGAAGTTTGCTGATGACGTCAGACGCCGAGATACACGCGGCGCACTGACTTAGTTTGGGAACTTGGAGCTGAACAGAGGATATCGGTGCCACACGAGTGGTGAAGTAAGTAGAAAGAATCTTAAAGATTTAAGATCCATAAAGTTTAATGACTGTATTGTGCTACAAGAAATCTATATATTGCCTAAACCTTGAACTTGGTCAGTAAAAACCTATCTGTGAAGCAACGACATTTTAAAAAGGTTTTCTGATGGTATAAGAGGCTGTCTCTCTCTGCATAATACAGTGGATTACAAACACACTTCCCCAGCTAAAGTTTGCTTACTAAGTTGCTTATAAAGTATCTAGTATGAAATTTCAACTTGCCTAAAATCTGATTTTATTATTTTTATATATGGGGAGACGTCCCTCTGTTTTAAGTTTCAATCTGATTGCGATTGTGTAAAAATAAACAAAATATTTTTATTATATGAATAAGGTTGCAAGGGAATTTTTTAGATACATTTAAGTTTTCCTCACAATCTGTATCTAGTTTAACACATTGTTTCTCTGTAACCTTAACTCACATTTTTCCTGACAATATTATATATCACCTAATATCACATAAATATATGATCACACTGTTTTTTGACACATACTTTGACTTCATCCTTTATTATTCGTACACTACTGATAGATCATCTTTCCTAAGTAAGATATTCGCATACCACTACATTTTTCACGGACACTTTTTATAGATCACCCCCACTTGTTTTAAAGTACTGTAGAAATCGAATACACGTATCATACTTCGCACAATTACCAACTCCTGTATATGTATACTGGATACACTTATTATTTGTTTTAATAATTGGATACCTTTAGCTTTCTTTTAGCGCACTTACTATCACTACAATTCTTAATCTTCCCATTTCACATACAGGAGGGGGGGGGCGAGGAGGGGAGGGTTCACTTAGTAGGGGTCATGGGGTGTAACGAATCCACTCACACACAAACCAGAAATAGAGTATTTGTAGCTCTTTTGTATACCTATTTCTGCAAACACAGACTTAGTTTGATCAGAAATGGTAACAGTGAGCAATTAATAGCCAGTATAGTAAGGTTTAGAACTCTAACTCTGATAGCCCAGAATCAGGAGTTAGTTAAAGTTATGATTTGTGGATGAGTCTTTTATCTTCTGTAAATTATGATTCAGAGTCCAGTATACTTCACACACATTCACCCAATAAAATATATACAAAGTCACTCACACAGATTGCTTATTACAACTTTAGGTTTGTCCAAATATGTAACTTGCAAGCAGTATTTGTTTTGGAATAATATGCAGAGGTAAAGTGATTCACATCCCATGCGTATAGCAATATAACTTAAACAGAGTCGACTTGAATAAATGTGGCAACAAGAGAGATAACCGATGCAAACAATATCCAGAATTTGTAACAAACAGAGGTTACCTGTGAGTAAGGACACAGAGAGAGCTTGCCTGTTGCAGGAGTGAATGGCTTGCGGTGATTGTGTGACTCACTTCCGGTTTGAGGATCCAGCGTCGGAAAGCTGCGGAGGTTCCGTGATGAGAGAAATAAACTGACAGGAGCTGCAGAGGGAGACCTGAAAAGGATTTTAGGGCAGAGCGGTAATCACAGAAATTTAGAAACTGGTTTGCAACTCAGAGGTAGCTGAGGATTACTCAGTTCAAGGTTAACAAACTTTAGGTATAATTTCCAGTCATAAATTTGAAAGGTAAAGAGGTGACCTGAGTAGTAGCAAAGGAAACAGCCTCCAGGCTGTTGAACTTCTCAATAATCAGGCAAAGATTGATTGTAGGAGGCTCCCTTTTAAAGGAGCAAGGTGCATGAAGGGAGATACCTTAAAGGTATATCACATGGGGTTAGGAAGGGAGATTTAAAAAAAAAAAGAAAAAGAGAGCATAACAAGGGGGGGGGGGAAGCAGAGGGGCGCAGAAAGTTTCATCCGTCAGAGGTTACTTGCACTCGTGCCATTCCTGCCAGGTCTCCCAATATGACTCCAACGTGTTGGTCTCACCAGCCACATATCTTTCCATTGAAGCAAAGTGGGTGACCAAATCGCATACTTCAGCTAGAGTTGGGGGCTCTATTTGTTTCCACGATCTAGCAATGCATAGCTTCGTAGCTGCTAGGATATATATTAACATTCTCTTGATAGGGGTGGAAATAGAGCTGGGAAAGATGTGGAAAAGTGTGATTTGTGGGGTGAGGTACACATCAATATTGAGTGTTCTGAGGAGAAGTCCAATATCCCTCCAGAGTGCTGCAATTTTAGGGCAGGACCACCAGATGTGAACATCTGACCCCATCTGCTGGCAGTTTCTCCAGCAGAGCGGGCTGCACGTTTTGTACCTCAAGGATAGCCTCACTGGCGTCCTATGCCACTTGAGTAGTACTTTGATGTATGTCTTCATCACAGTCACACAATGAAGGGTCTTTTTCATGAGGAGGATTGCCCTAGAGAGGCCTTCCATTGAAATCCGTATCCCAAGGTCTCTACCCCAAGCTTTCAGTTGCCAAGGGGTGTCTGTGGCTTGATCTTTGATGAGGGCTGCATAGTGAAAGGACAATGGTCTGGGCATAGTTTTGCCCTGTATCCACCTCTCTTCCCACTTGGTTTTTTCCCTCATAGATGACTTGGGAAAGCCTCTAGATCTGATGAGGCTCATGACTCTCATGCCTTCATATCTGGGACACTGGGGTCCAGTCTCTGTGGGTGCACATACCTCTGAAGTGAGTGACAGCTCTCCTGAAGGGTAGAAGTCTGAAATTGTGCGTTTTACCTCACTTAGCCAGAAATCCAAGTGTATATTTGGGAAATTCCATAGCAAACCGCCAATACTATGAACAGTGGATGGGTGTGGAGAAATTGCCGTACACTGATGTAAATCATGCCAGATTAAGTTGGTTTGACGGACGAGGGGATTAGTTATTTCTTTGCACAAATTCATGTGCTTAGGGATCCATAATATATCTCTAAGGGAGAGTCCCGGAGGCAAAGACTGTTCTTCCAGTCTGTACCAACCTGGCTGCTCCTCGAGGAGTCCCCATGCTGAGGCGTGGGATAGTCTTGATGCTTCATAGTAGAGATATATGTTAGGAAACGCGATTCCACCACTAGAGAATGGTCTTTGTAAGATTTTGTATGCCACTCTAGGTGTCTTGTTCTTCCAGACATAGGTGTCTATGGATTTGTTGTAAATATCCATATGGGATGTTGATTGGGAGACATATGAATAGATAAAGGACCTTTGGCAGGAGTGACATCTTAACTGTTGCCACTCTGCCAAGCCACAAGATCTCCTGAAAGTCCCACTTTATTGTCAGAGATTTCAGTTCTCCTAAGAGTTTCTCAAAATTCATGTTCACCACAGAGTCTAGATTAGCACTTAGATATATTCCTAAATGTGTTAGGTGAGAGTCAGACTATTGAAAGTCAAACACTTTCTGAAGAGCGGCCAACCGATCAGGCGGGAGATTAAGTGCGTATGCTTCTGTTTTCATTTTATTAGATTTATAATAGCTGAGTTTCATAAATAGCTCTATCAGGTGGAAAACCGCCGGGATAGATGTCTCTGGTTTAGTCAATAGCAGTGTGACATTGTCTGCAAATAGTAAGATCTTTTCTTCATGCAGGGGGTATCTGATCCCCGATATCTGTGGGGAGTTTCTGACCGCTTGGGAAAATGGTTCCATAACCAGAGAGAAGAGAAGGGGTGACAGGGGGCACCCCTGTCTCATGCCGTTTGAAATATTGAGTTCAGGAGAGCAGAACTCAGGGCCCCTTACCCTAGCATGCAGTGCCGAGTATAGTGTTTGAATTGCTAAGATTGTCTGATGTGGAAATCTGAATATCTTAAGCACCTCCCACAGGAATTCCCATCTGACCCTGTCAAAAGCCGTTTTAGCGTCCAACGACAGGGTCACCATTGAGGTAGCGTTCCTGTTAGCGTCCGATAGGACCGGCAAAAGTCTCCTAGTATTGTCGGGGCCTTGTTGTCCCTTGGTGAACCCTACCTGGTCCATATGTATAAGAGAAGGTAGGAGGGAGACCAGTCTATCCGCGAGAAGCTTAGAGTAAAGTTTGGTGTCCATATTTATCAACGAGATCGGACGATAGCTACCGCACAATGCGGGGTCCTTGGCTGGTTTAAGAATAGTGATTATAGAAGCCTCTAAGAATTCCTTCAGCAGTTTACCCTCTGTTTTAATTTCGTTAAAGAGGGGGTGGAGGACCGGCATGAGTTGGTCTGAAAACTTTTTAGATAAGCTCCCAGGGAAACCATCAGGTTCCGGTGCTTTATTATTTTTAATGTTTCTTATCACCAATGTGATCTCCCTAGCCTGAAAAGGTTGTGTCAGGACATCTATCTGCTCATCTGTAAGCTGTGGCAGATGTAATTTCCGGAGGAACTGGGATATCTCCTCGACTGAGGCCTCCTCAGGTGACTCACGGGTTTTAAAATTGTATAGATTCTCATAGAACTCCGCAAATGCTGTTCCGATATCTGCCGGTGCATATACCTTCTGGCCATTGTGCAAGATAAAGGGAATTCTAGCTGCGGCAGTGCGGCACTTGAGTTTATTGGCTAATAGGTAGTCGGCTTTGTTACTCTTGTGGTATAGTGTTTGTTTAAAGATAGACAACGCTTTCTGGATCCTGATAAGCTCTAATTCCTTTATCAAGCCCCTTAAGCGGGCGAATTCGGATGAGCTTTGCCGGGATGGGTTTGCTCTATTTTGGCCTTCAGCCAATCGTAGGTCTTGTAGCAATTTACCTAAAGGCGCCTTTGAGAGCTTATGTACTTTGGCAAGCTTGGAGATGCATACTCTTCGCAGAAAGGCTTTCAGTGCCGCCCATCGTACCTGGTGAGAGGTCTGACCTTCCTTATTTATTGTAAGGAATGGTTGAATCTCCTCTCGGAGATGCTGGATAAACAGGTTATCTTTCCAGAGAAATTTGGGAAATTTCCATGTAGGTTTAGCTCCATGAGTGTCTTCACTTTTGGTCTTAAAAGAGACCGCATCATGGTCTGACCAGACACAATAGTTAATTCTTGATTCTGTTACCAAGTTCATCATCCAGGAGTCCACAAAGAAATAGTCGAGACGAGAATAGGACCTATGTGAGGCTGAGAAATAAGTGTAGTCCCTCGTATCGGGACGGCAGGCCCTCCACACGTCGTATAAAGAATTCTGGAATATTGCATTTCAGAATTTAGGGGCCGCCGACAGGGAGTAGGAGTCCAGGGTTTTATGTGCTGGTATTTTCTTATCCATATATGGATCCCATACCAGATTGAAATCCCCTCCAATTATGAGGGTCCCCTGTTTCAGTCTGTCTACCGAAGTCAAGAGTTTTTTTAGAAACCCAACCTGCCTCTGATTTGGGGCATACACATTGACTAACGTGTATAGTTGGTTATTCAATTTACAAACCAGGATAAGAAACCGTCCCTCTTCGTCACAAATTTGTTGGATCAATTGGAAGGAGGTGTGTCTCCCGATGAATATAGAGGTCCCTCGGGACTTATCTCTATAGGTTGCATGGAAAATATCTGAGAACTGGGGAAATTTGATATGGGGAACCTGTGAGGAAGCCCAATGAGTCTCCTGAAGGAAGACTACATCACTGCCATGTGACTTAAGAAAGTTTTTCAAAAGGTTCCGCTTGTTAGGGGAATTTAATCCCTTAACATTGAGTGTAAGGAATTTCAGCTCAGCTGGTTGAGTCATATTGAGATATGGGGGGGTGACATATCAACAACACTAAGGGGGGTAACAAGAGGGTAACTGGATAAGGAGGGGTGATGCCTATGGGCAATAGGCTAGTGGATAAGCTCAAGGGAGATACCGCAAGAAATGCTGGGTCCTAGAGGGAACCCGCTTAGATTAGCCCAGCTCCGTCGTCTGGACCTGTGTACTCGAATGCTGGAAGTGGTAAACAGGAAGGAAAAGGCGAACCGCTCTAATAGGCGAAAAGGGATTATAGAATCTGCGTTCTGGTGTTTACTGTGTAAACTTTTATTTCAAGGGGGAGTTAGAGCTTGTAAGTGTCTACAGGATCTGAGGAAAATATGGTAAACAGTAATTAGTAAACAAGTTGCACTTTTGAGGAGTAAGGAGAAAGAGGTCAGGGGTTGTTATGACACCTTAATGGTCAATGGTTTAACTGGAAATATTTCACAACTAGGTCTCAGTAGGGGGGAATCAGGGTGCCGGGGTAGTCAAGGTCTTGTTGATTGTAAGCATAGTCAGATAAGGATTGTCTTGGAAGGGTTTGGTATGCCAACAGATTCCACCAAGTGGTGTGGGGATATCGCCTAGTCATCTACTGTATCGCGGATGTGGAAAACTTATGAGGGGCTTTAGAGGTATGCCAGTCTAATGTTGTGTATTATGGGTAGCGGAATAATCTTTTAAGTCAGGGACTTGGTCGGAAGGGTTAGGGGCAACTACTGTCTAGGCTAGGTGTTGCAAGAGTGTTGCTTTACCTCCCGACTTATTTCAGGTAAAGGAGGTGAGTGTGGAGTCTTAGATGTGTGGAAATTGGATGTTGTGTATTGTAGATAGTGGGATTGTCTTCTAAGTCAGGGGTTTAATGGAAGGTTAGCGAAGGGTTGAAGATTGAGCATACCTGTGGGGTTCACATGTTGACATCGGTAGTTCCCTTTTACCATCACATATCTCAAATAACCCATGCACTGTCTTCGTAAGGTAAATTACAACTTCATGTGTGGAAATAAGATACAGTACTACACAGTAATAATAACCTCAGTACATATGGAATATAATTTAATGCAATAATGTATTACTAGTGGTCTGCCTCCCCTTCAGGTAGAGCCCATGGTCAACCAAGGATGCTGCTAGGATTGAGTGGAACTCCTCCTATATTAATCCAGGGCTCCCCTCACCTGACAGGCAGAGCATATCAGTAAGTATAGCAATCAAGGGAGTATAATTATTCACATCATGTAGGATAAACAATTATGTGGAGGGGGGCAGGGATCATACACCTGGTTGCAAGCACGAGAAACTTCATAAGACAATGTTTGTTGTAGAATAGGTCTAGTGCATATAATATCACATTATCTAGCATCCCGCTAATCAGGCATGTGTCTTCCAAGTTGGATTACCTCACCATCCACTTCCCAAATCCAGCCCTCCGCGCTAAACCTGAGGTCAGGAGCGCTATCACAGAGTGACCGTCTTTGTTGAGTGGCAGTCAGGCAGGGCAGCTGTGAGAAACCGACTTTCCCCCCCCTCATGAGCAAACTCAACCCCACTGAGATCTTATGGTATTAACTATTAAAAGAACAGGTGTAGCATACGTGGGAATAACATTGTTATACAAATCCTAGCTATAATAAAGTGTGACAAATGGTTACATGGCCTGTATGCAGGACACCCATATCAACTACTCCACAAAGTCAAACCTTCACGTCACCACTGTGACCTAAACCTGATCTCAGGATATTTGACAGCGTAGAGAGCCGAGTAGGCATAACAATTGGTAAAGGATTATTCACATTGGACACATAAATACTTTAGGTAATGACAATGTTATAAAATATTATTAACTAGAATTAGAAGAAGTCTAACTTTTCAAATGTCTCTTGTTGAGTGTGAGAAAGGGAAGTTACTCTCAAACAGTTACGACAAAAAACATAAAGCTTGTAAATTGTAGGAAAAAACAGTTACAACAAAAAGCATAAACCTTGTAAATTGTCTGTAGGAAAGGCATGGTAACTGTGAAAGAGAAAAGAAAAAAAAAACCTCCGTCTCCTCTCCTCTCAAATATCAATACTTATCGTCTTGAGTATATGGATCAGTCAGAGTCCGGGTCATCTCCATCATCTGTGGGTGAGTCCTTTGTGCACGTGGGATCAGGTTGTACCGACACCTCACTGTGGAAAGCCGAGGGCTTGGTAGTAGGTTGTCTCTGTGGCAGGGGGGGCCACTCTGTAGCAGAGGGGCTAAAGAGGTTAGCTATGTTTGGAGGCTTGACTGGCTTCTCTGAAGGTGGTTGAGTAGAGTTGGTGTGAGGGTCCTCTCTGGCTGGTGTAGACTGTGTGGGGTCCCAGTTCTTGAGGTACTGGAAAACTCTGTCTGGCATTATGGCAGAAAAGAGGTGACCCTCCTTTTGGATGAGCAATTTCGTAGGGTATCCCCATCGGTATTTGATGCCCAGCTGTCGCAGCTTCCTAGTGGCCTCTCTGAAGGTGGCCCTCTTCTGGATCGTATATTGTGAGAGGTCCGGGAACACCTGTATGCCTTGGAATCACTCGGGAAGGGTTGGGTCTGATGAGCATTTGTATCAAAAAGGACACTAAAACCATCTAATTATATGACATTTCTGCTGCCTTGCATTAGAATAAAATATCAACCAAGTGTAAACATTTTCTAAAAGATAACACCTTGTTTGCTGCAGTTGTTTCAGTAGCCAAACTGTGCCTGATTTGTAGGATCCAATTTGTACTTGAGTAGGCAAGGTTAGCCACTGTCATTATGTTAGCATGAGACTTAAATTACATGAAACTGGGTCAAAAACAAATAATGAAAGTACATTGCAAAGTTGTTTAACTGTGCACAAGTTTATATTACAATCTGGAAGTGTTTACTCACCCTGCAGTTTAGCTGTAAACAAATCAAAAAAATAACTATTCTATCTATTTTATTGATTAATTTACAAAGAGAGTATTTTAATTCTTTGCACACCACTGCATTTCTATGTTTCTCATTTCCTTGTTTGTTCAGAGGGTTTAAAAAAAGAGAGCAGCTCTAAAGAGAGCTCCAGACACACAAGCAAACTCACTAGAATTGTGAGTAATAACTAGTCTATTGAATCTTAGTCCAGCAGGTTAATGCAGACTTCCCAACTGTCTCTATTTGAGAAGGACAGTCCCTGATTCTGAGTTCTGTCACTCTAAGACGGTAATATATCCCTATTGACAGAATTTCACTTAGCCCCACCCATGGAACACCCAGACACGCCCCAAAACTGCCAAGACACACCCACAATCCCACTGAATAACCACCCTTGATCCCACCCCTCCCAACACAGCTCCACCCACAAAATGGTGACCTCCTATGTCCCTGACACCCAGCCACAAATGCTTTAAAGACCAAATTCTGTAACCTATGTTTTCTTTAAAATGCTGCTCATTATTGCCTATATCAAATATTGATTTGCAGCATTTTGGAGAAAACGTAGTTTGCAGAATTTGCTTTTTGGTTTCAATAGGGTGCGAGGGGCAAACACATTTCTTACACAAAAACAATAATTTTTCATGTCCCTTTAAGTTCCTTTAAGTTCCTTTAAAATTGACTCCATTGCTCAATTGTGGCTTTATTCTAAGGCAGCTCTTACTGCCTTATGCTAAGTAATAAAAATTCCCTACAAATGAAGGCAATTTGCCTGAAGTTCTTCATTCACGTTAGCAGACAGACAATGATAAACACGCCTGTTACTGTTTGAAATAAATTAGCAGAAAATCTGTCTCCTGTAAATTACTTTTAAGACTCTTCTCAACAGATGGAGAGTGAATCGCTTTTCAAAACAATGGCTATTTATTGTCTAGGCTTCAAGTCAGAGTAATAGTCTAATCAGACTAGCTATGCTGGGGGAAAAAAATAAAAATAATATATCATGTTTCCAAAGCTGTAGAATAGAAATAAAAATATTAGCACAGACTGAGCAATGTATTGTTTTTAAACATAATTTTAGGCAACATAAGACTGACTTAAAGTGATATTAATGTATTCTTTAATATGCACCAGATGTATATCAGCAAGTATTAAAGCTGCACAGGAAGGTGGAAGGTCTTCTTAAATGGTGTTTCTGAATCAGCTTTTAATACTTTGCACTTTTAGCATATGAGCCCACCGAGGTTTAGTTTTCAACTAAGAATACCAAGAGAACATAGCAAATTTGATGATAAAAGTAAATTGGAAAGTTGTTTAAAATTGCATGCCCTACCTGAATCATGAAATTTCCTCTTTGACTAGGCTGTCCCTTTATTAAAGTGTTTATGTATGCAATATTTCACATTCCAATGTTCTTCACATAAAGGGATATGTTTTAAGTATTTATAAATAGAAGTTCATATATATATATATATATATATATATATATATATATATATATATATATATATATATATATCTGTATAGCTATACCTATTTATAATGATGTGTGTGTGTGTGTATGTATATATATATATATATATATATATATATATATATACACATTCAGATATAGATCTATATTGTACCAAAATGCCATCAGATATATATATATATATATATATATATATATATATATATATATATATATATATATATATATATATATATATATATATATAAAAATATAAATATGTATTCATGAATGTAGAACATATTCTTCTATGTGAAGAACACTGGAATGTGAAATATTCAAAATTCATGTCGGGTTGGTGCATTTAAGAAAATACTATAGGGTTTGCACGCAAGTAACTTATCACCCTCCATTGAAGTGTATAGGGGAATACGTTTAATGCAGTCGCGATATACAGACTTCAATGTTTTGCAAGTGTCAGGTTAGCGTTAATGCGAAAACTTTTTAATTTTGCCTTGTAATATGTGCGCTACATGGCGTGTGCAAAAAGCTTACTTATAGCGGAATTAACGCACAAGCGGGAGCGCAAACCACTTGTTCTCTAGCTATGGCTTTTAGGTACAAATACTACTTGGCTGATGGATTCTCCCTGTAAATGCCTATTGTCTGATATGTTTAATGATTTTTTGTATCTGACAGCTAATAAGCCTTATAAAGTTATACACAACTGATATTATTAGTTTCTATTTAACATAAATAGCTTTTGGTTCACAATATATCCAGCCAACAATGTATAAATGCTGCTCTTTCATATAGATAATTCAAAATTTTAAAGCACAGTCGGCCAGATTACGAGTTTTGCGGTGCTACCGTGCAGTTTATTCTCACCGCTCACTTACCTACAGCACTGGTATTACAGGTTTTTACAAACCCGGCATTAAAAGGCAAGAAGTGAGCGTAGAGCAAAATTGTGCTCCATACCACACTCCAATACCAGCGCTGCTTAAGTCAGCAGTGAGTTGGTCGTACGTGCTCGCCTTAGACATCAATGGGGAGAGCTGGCTGAGAAAAAGTCTAACACCTGCCAAAAAGCAGAGTAAATCTCAGTAATGCAGCCCCATTGATTCCTAAGGGGAAACTAAAGTTATGTTTACACCTAACACCCTAACATGAACCCTGAGTCTAAACACCCCTAATTTTACACTTTTTAACCCCTAATCTTACACTTATTAACCTCTAATCTGTTGCCCCCGACATCGCAGACACCTACATTATTCTTATTAACCCCTAATCTGCCGCTCCGGACACCGCCAACACCTACATTATATTTATTAACCCCTAATCTGCTGCCCCAACATCGCCGCCACCTACATTATATTTATTAACCACTAATCTGCCGCCCCCAATGTCGCCGCAACCTACCTACACTTATTAACCCCTAATCTGCCGGCCCCAACGTCGCCGCCACTATATTAAATGTATTAACCCCTAAACCTAAGTCTAACCCTAACACCCCCTAACTTAAATATAATTTAAATAAATCTTAATAAAATTACTATCATTTACTAAATTATTCCTATTTAAAACTAAATACTTACCTATAAAATAAACCCTAAGCTATCTACAATATAACTAATAGTTACATTGTAACTAGCTTAGGGTTTATTATTATTTTACAGGCAAGTTTGTATTTATTTTAACAAGGTAGAATAGTTAGTAAATAGTTATTAACTATTTAATAACTACCTAGCTAATAGAAATACAAATTTACCTGTAAAATAAAAGCTAACCTAAGTTACACTAACACCTAACACTACACTATAATTAAACAAATTAACTAAATTAAATACAATTAAATACATTAAATTAAATTAGCTAAATTACAAAAAACAAACAAACACTAAATTATAGAAAATAAAAAACAAATTACAGATCTTTAAACTAATTACACCTAATCTAATAGCCCTATCAAAATAAAAAAAGCCCCCCCCCAAATAAAAAAACCCTAGCCTAAACTAAACTATCAATAGCCCTTAAAAGGTAAAGTAATCAGCTCTTTTACCTGTAAAAAAAAATACAAACAACCCCCCCAACAGTAAAACCCACCACCCACACAACCAACCCCCCAAGTAAAATACTAACTAAAAAAACCTAAGCTCCCCATTGCCCTGAAAAGGGCATTTGGATGGGCATTGCCCTTAAAAGGGCATTTAGCTCTATTGCAGCCCAAAGCTCTAACATAAAAAATAAACCCACCCAATACACCCTTAAAAAAACCTAACACTAACCCCCTGAAGATCGCTTAATGTTCTGAAGACCGGACATTCATCCTCAACGAAGCGGAAGAAGTCTTCATCCAAGCCGGGTGAAGTGGTCCTCCAGACGGGCAGAAGTTTTCATCCAGACGGCATCTTCTATCTTCATCCATCCGACGCGGAGCGAGTCCATCTTCAAGACATCCGACGCAGAGCATCCTCTTCATCTGGAGTCTTCTTACTGAATGAAGGTTCCTTTAAATTACGTCATCCAAGATGGCGTCCCTTAGATTCCGATTGGCTGATAGAATTCTATCAGACAATCGGAATTAAGGTAGAAAAAATCCTATTGACTGATGCAATCAGCCAATAGGATTGAAGTTCAATCCTCTTGGCTGATCCAATCAGCCAATAGGATTGAGCTTGCATTCTATTGGCTGTTCCAATCATCTTGGATGACGCTATTTAAAGGAACCTTCATTTAGTAAGAAGACTCCGGATGAAGAGGATGCTCCACGTCGGATGTCTTGAAGATGGACCCACTCCGTGTCGGATGGATGAAGATAGAAGATGCCGTCTGGATGAAGACTTCTGCCCGTCTGGAGGACCACTTCGTCCCGGCTTGGATGAAGACTTCTCCCGGCTTCGTTGAGGACTTCGGCCCGGTTAGATGAAGACTTCTGCCGCTTCCTTGAGGATGGATGTCCGGTTTGCAGAACAGTAAGCCGATATTCAGGGGGTTAGTGTTAGGTTTTTTAAGGGTGTATTGGGTGGGTTTATTTTTTAGGTTAGGGCTTTGGGCTGCAATAGAGCTAAATGCCCTTTTCAGGGCAATGGGGAGCTTAGGTTTTTTTTAGTTATTATTTTATTTGGGGGGTTGGTTGTGTGGGTGGTGGGTTTTACTGTTAGGGGGTTGTTTGTATTATTTTTTTTTACAGGTAAAGAGCTAATTACTTTGGGGCAATGCCCCGCAAAAGGCCCTTTTAAGGGCTATTGATAGTTTAGTTTAGGCTATGTTTTTTTTTATTTTGGGGGGCTTTTTTATTTTGATAGGGCTATTAGATTAGGTGTAATTAGTTTAAAGATCTGTAATTTGTTTTTTATTTTCTGTAATTTAGTGTTTGTTTTTTTGTGATTTAGCTAATTTAATTTATTTAATTGTTTTTAATTTAGTTAATTTATTTAATTGTAGTGTAGTGTTAGGTGTTCGTGTAACTAAGGTTAGGTTTTATTTTACAGGTAAATTTGTATTTATTTTAGCTAGGTAGTTATTAAATAGTTAACTATTTAATAACTATTTAATAACTATTCTACCTAGTTAAAATAAATAAAAACTTGCCTGTAAAATAAAAATATACCCTAAGCTAGCTACAATGTAACTATTAGTTATATTGTAGCTAGCTTAGGGCTTATTTTACAGGTAAGTATTTAGTTTTAAATAGGAATAATTTAGTTAATTATAGTAATTTTCTTTATATATATAAATTATATTTAAGTTGGGGGTGTTAGGGTTAGACTTAGATTTAGGGGGTTAATACATTTAATATAGTGGCGGCGACGTTGGGGACGGCAGATTAGGGGTTAATAAGTATAATGTAGGTGGCAGCGATGTTAGAGGCGGCAGATTAGGGGTTAATAATATTTAACTAGTGTTTGCGAGGCAGGAGTGCGGCGGTTTAGGGGTTAATATGTTTATTATAGTGTCGGCGATGTCCGGAGCGGCAGATTAGGGTTTCAAATTTTTATTATAGTATTTGCGATGCGGGAGGGCCTCGGTTTAGGGGTTATAGGTCGTTTATGGGTGTTAGTGTACTTTTTAGCACTTTAGTTATGAGTTTTATGCTACAGCGTTGTAGTGTAAAACTCATAACTACTGACTTTAGAATGAGTTACGGATCTTGTCAGTAGAGGCTGTACCGCTCACTTTTTGGCCTCCCAGGACAGACTCGTAATAACAGCGCTATGGACGTCCCATAGAAAAAGGGTTTACGAAGTTTACCTAAGTTGGTTTGCAGTAAGGCCAAAAAAGTGTGCAGTGCCCCTAAACCTGCAAGACTCTTAATAGCCTAGTGAAAAAGCAGCGTTAGGACCTGTTAACGCTGCTTTTTCATCTTAACGCAAAACTCGTAATCTAGCCGAGTGTCTTTAAATAAAAACAATCTTTCACTAAGACTGAAAATATAAATGAATAAGGGGAGGCTGATTTGCATATTGTAGTAAGAATTTATTATAGCAGTTCATGTGACTATAAGCAGGTGTGCATTAAAGGGACATGAAACCCAACATTTTTCTTTCATGATTTAGACAGATCATACAATTTTAAACAACTTTCCAATTTACTTTGCTGAAAGGTTTATCTATGAAACCTCAGGAGCAGCAAAGAACCTGGATTCTAGCTGCGGATTGGTGGCTGCATATATATACCGATTGTCATTGGCTCACCCATGTAATCAGTTAGAAACCAGTAGTGCATTTCTGCTCCTTCAACAAATGATACCAAGAGAATGAAGCAAATTTGATAATAGAAGTAAACTGGAAAGATGTTTAAAATTGTATGTTCTGCCTAAATCATGAAAGAAAAATTTGGGGTTTCATGTCCCTTTAAGTAAAGCACAATTTTACAATATTGCATATGAATCCCATTTTTATATGTTTTCTGTTTATAAGGTATCCTTAATTAAGTGGCTGTTCCTTACATGAACATGAGACCCACAAAAAAATATTTCATGACACAGACAGACCATACAATTTTAAACAACTTTCTAATTTACTCCTATTAACTAATTTGCTTTGTATTCATTGTGTTGCTTGTTAAAAACATACCTATGTAGGGTCAGGTGCAGCAATGCGCTACTGGGAGTTAGCTGTGTATTGGCGGCTGCATATATATGACTCGTGTCACTGGTTCATCTGATGTGTTCAGCTAGTTCCCATTATTGCATTGCTGCTCCTTCGAAAAATGATACCAAGAGAGTGAAACAATTTTTTATAAAAGAAGTAAATTGGAAAGTTGTTTAAAATTCTGTGCTCTATCTAAACTATAAAAGAAAAATGGGGGTTTTATGTCACTTTAATCTTACATACACACACACACATATATATACAGTATATGTATATATTTCAACTATAGCAATATTTTTCCACCTATATATATATATATATATATATACACACAGTATTTACATATACAGTATATACACATATATACCGGTGTGTGTGTATATAGTGTATATATATATATATATATATATATATATATACAGTGTGTGTATATGTGTGTGTATATATATATAGTTACTTTAATATGATGGCCTCAGCTTTGTACATAGCGTACGTATATGCCAGCTCTACTCAAGTCACTGAATATTCCTAAACACAAGTAGTTTTATAGACAAATAATTAAAATTGTATATTAGATAATAAAGCTTGCCTTTTAAAGCCTTTTTGCATGTGCTCCTAAGGTGTCTTAGTATTTTTTTTACACTTTTGATTTATACTAGTTTCTCCTTAAAGCACGATGCCATCTAATTTCAATGAATTGGCAATTCAGTTGTTATTTATTTTTACTTATTATCTAGCTCCATAGCTTGTAGAAAACTATATTCAGCAGTACAGTAAAGAGACTTAAATCAAGTTTTATTGACAGAATAACCTGAATATGTCATTTCCCATATTGTGCTAACACATAGAAATAGATAATAGTAATATGACAATGTTGGTCCGTCATAATAATCTTCAGCTCCATCAAACAAAGCGCAGGCTAAAATCTCCATGACAACTGATGAAGATGGCAGAATCTCATCCCAGTGACCCCTGTGGTTGCTTTGTGATGAATTCATTCATGTTGAAATGCGCGTATGACTAAGATTTGTCTTTGACTCAGAGGACAGTTAAGTGTACAAATGATTTTAGTGTTTCAAGTGTTCAGATTATCGATGACTCATGAGCCAATCAGCCTAATGGGATTGTTAAACACTGGGTTGTGGGGACGTTGCTTTTTGAATCTGGGCAATTTTACCCTTAAGCCTAAAGGGTAACACAGTGGCAGCCTTTTTTAATCTCCATCTGGAAACTGTATGCTATAAATGTTATCCTGTGGTCCTGGCTTCCGGCACTGAATGTTATTTATGTGGAATAGCCAGGGAGTCAGCAGAGACCAACTGTTGTGCTAGAATCAGTTACTGTTTAACTACCATTATTTCACATTTTTGTTTTAAAATTACATTTTAATTAGGGCCTGGTGAAGAAGACAAAGACAGATTTTGATGCCTGAATAAAATGTAATATGGAATGATATACTGGAGGAAACAGATATAAACCGCACCTACACATAGAATGTTTCCCTTGATTGGTTTTGGTGCATTTTGTCATTTTTATCTGTATCAATCAGTAAGGTATACAGAAACCTACCTGACATAAAAGGAACATTAAAAAAAAATGTATTAATATAAGAGCACTCTATGGTGACCGCCTGATCGGCCTTATGGAAGAACCGGCCCTGATTCTTATGCAGAAATAAAATGATTTAGTTTGTTAGATATGTAGTTTTTTTACACTATGACCCAGTAGACGCACATACCCTCCAATTGCAGGTGGGACTGTCATGAGAAAATCTATATTTTAACGTGTTAAGTTTCAGCTTTTCTATATGTCTGACAGAAAATGCTCACATTCAATTGAACTTAATGGGACATTAAACACAATTTTTATTTATGCATCAAAAAGGATTCAGTGTGTTGAAAATGCAAAATAAGGACTTTAAAAGAATTTAAAACTCTCATTGTAAGAAAAATTAATTACAGTACTGTTTGCAGTCCCAGGACAAACCCTTTAAAATCCTTTTGAATATTGTTTATCTTACATTCTTTGCTGTTGCCAATAAAAGGACAGATATAAACATGTCCCTGCACTTATCAACCAATCAGCATTATTTAAGAGTAGAGGGGGGTCTTAACCCCTTGCTGCCAGAAGAAACAATGTATTACGGCCCTATCTGGCAGCCAATCGTCATCAGTTATTACAAAGTTGAAGATGCTCGTATCTTCTAGCCCTAGTGACTTGCCAGGTTTTCAGATTTACCTTTGTGTTTATGGGGATATGTGGTAAGACATCTCTAAAGTCTTCTGGTCCACAAACTTTCTAACTGCTTGTTTATGCGGGGTGAAATCTGTTTGTCCCGAGACTACATGAGAGATTTGCTAAACAGAGGTTTACTCTTGTTATCATAGCTGATATACCAGACTATATTATTATATATTGTGTTCTTTAATGCAGATTATTATTGGCTTACTGACCAGTGTGCTCATGCGTTTGAAATGTCCTTCTGCTTTCCTGGGCTGCTAAAATTATACTGATGCCAAATGCCTGATGTATGTTGGCCAGTTCCTTGATAAGGCTTAGTGGCAGGTTGTTTAGGAGCTTTATTGGTATGTTATTGTGAAACAATATACTGCTATGTATTAAAAGAGACATTACTCTCAAAATGTGCTGCCCATACAATGCTTAATTATGTGTTGTTAAAATACTTTTATTATGTAGTTTGCTGTAGTTTTCCTCTGAAAATGTGTCTTTTTCCACACTGAAAATGTGTTTTTTCCACACTGTTCCCGGAAAGGCTAGGATGCATCATGCATCCTGAACTTTCACCCTTCAACATCCTACACTGTGATTGTTTGATCTGACCATAATTTGCAAACATCAAAAATTAAAAAGATAAACATATTAAAGGTACATGAAACCCAAAATTTTTTATTTTTTTTATTTTTAATGATTCAAATAGAGCTTGTGATTTTAAACAACTTTCCAATTTAATTATTTTATCCAATTTGCTTCATTCTCTTGGTATTCTTTTTTGAAGGAGTAGCTATGCACTACTTGGAGCTATATGAAGACATCTGGTGAACCAACAAAAAGAGGCATTTTTGGGAAGTTGTTTAAAATCACATGTTCTGTCTGAATCATAAAATAAAATGTTTGGGTTTTATGTCCCTTTAAAGATATTGTACAATATGTATTTCCCTGGATTTTAGAGCTTTAAAGGACCAGTAAATACAGTAGATTTGCATAAACAACAAATACATTATAAAATGCAACAGCACTTAGTTTGAACTCCAAATGAGTAGCAGATTTCTTTCTGACAAATTTCAAAGTTATGCCTATTTCCACAACCCCTGTATCATGTGTCAGCCATCAGCCAATCACAAATGCATATACGTATATTCTGGGAATTCTTGCACATGCTCTCAGTAGGAGCTGGTGACTCAAAAAGTGTAAATATAAAAAGACTGTGCATATTTTGTTAATGGAAGTAAATACAAAAGTTGCTTAAATTTGCTGCTCTATTTGAATCATAACATTTTTGACTTGAGTGTCCCTTTAAACACATTTATTTTTTTCCATTATTGGTTATTATTAAAGGTATATGTTTGTTTATGTGCAGCAAAAGAACAATATCATTAAAGGGATATTACGCATGCTAAATATTAGATGTATTCAAAGCAAAGATTAGCTTGAAAATTATATGTAGATGTATATTTTATAATTATGTTAGTTGTTTAAATATAAAATAATATCCAGAATATAGGTATAAATGTTTAGTTCCTATGATTTATTTTAATTTATAGGAACTAAACATTGAAACTTATATTCTTGATATTATTTTGCTGTACTTTTCCTGTAATTTATCTCTGGTTCCACCAATATGACAATGACAGATCTTGTCTGCTAAAATAAGGCAACAGGTTGGGGGAGTTTGGTAATTGAAAAACAACGGCAGCTAACAAGGTTTTAATGTATTCAGAAAGTTTTCATGCTTGGCTGATGTGTTCATTTATTGCAAGACTATAGAAAATTATATATGCATTAATTATATATGCATTAATTATATATGCAATTTTAAAATAACTTTCCATTATACTTCAATTATCTAATTTGCTCTCTACTGTTGGTTTCCTTTGTTGAAAGATATAACTAGGCAGGCTCAGGAGCAGAAGTGTGCTATTGGAAGCTCACTGCTGATTGGTGTCTGCACATATTTGCCTTTTGTCATTGTCTCTTGATGTGTTTAACTTGCTTCCAGTAGTGCCTTGGTGCTTCTTCAACAAAGAATACTAAACAAATTAAGCAAATTTGATAACAGAAGTATATTATTATTATTATTATTGGTTATTTGTAGAGCGCCAACAGATTCCGCAGTGCTAAGTGTATTGGAAAGATGATAATTAAAAAAAGAATGTTTTACCGAAATCATGAAAGAAAAGTGTAGGGTTTCATGTTCCTTTAAGCTCATTATTTCTACTTTATTACAATACTGAAACGTCTCCTAACATACGCTATTTGCTTGGTCCATTTAAAGGGACAGTATACTGTAAAATTGTTTTACCTTAATGTGTTGCCAAATACTTTTTTAACCAACTGCAGAGCATAAAATGTATGAGAATTTGCTTTTTGAGGTGTATTTGTGTATATGAAATAGCCGATTTTGTGTTTTGAAGCCACAACTTAATAAAATGGGTTGAGCTTGTAGGTATAATCAGATCTCATTACTTTATCACATTGTGTACATGTACATGCTTCTTTATCTTATATCTGTCCACAAACCAAAGACTAATACTCGGAGAGAACAATAGAAAATTAACATTTTATTTCTTTATCTCTTCTATACCTCACTGGGACTTTTTCTTCTACTGGCTGTGTTTACATAGCTTATCTATAGCTTGGACCTAAGGCTAGAAACTTTCAGTATAGGTGGGGATACCACCGACTAAATCAAATATTTCAAATGCCAAAATAAGGGTAAAGGAAATACTTGTAAATAATTTAATACACTCCAGCTGGTAAAGAAGATTATTGGGAAAAAATTAAAGGGGAGGACATTTTTTAGTAAACTGTCCCTTTAATATAGTTCCCCTGTTGCACCTTTTCTAGTGTTCTGCACTGGACTGTAGTATCTTCTACATCTACTACACAATCCTTCTTCTTTTTAAAATGTTATTTGAACTCTTATCTATTCAGAGAAGCTTGCCAGCTGATTGCTGTCCATAACATACACATACAGTACAACTGTTCATTTGGTTCATGCTTCTGCCTAATGCAAAGTCAGATTCTTTCCTAAAGATACTACATGTGACCAGATGTGATTGCAGGCCAAGTTCCTGATTACTTCTGGGTCACTGCGTAAACTTACTTTGCTCTTGTTGTTGGAAGTGCACTTAAAGGGACAGTAAACCTTAAAATTAATGTTATATAATTCTGCACATAGTGCAGAATTATATAACATTATATTAGCCAAACTTTATAACCCATAATATTCCCTTTTCATTTTTAACAAAAAACGCTGTTTTACGGACCCGCTCTCTGTTATAAAGTTTGGCTAATATAATGCTATATAATTCTGCACTATGTGCAGAATTATATAACATTAATTTTAAGGTTTACTGACCCTTTAAGCTCTACTGCACCAGCATTTTACAGTGCAGCAACTACTGCAAGGCAGCTTTACAAACAGCTGTTTTAGTTAAAAAAATGGTTAAATATATTTATCAGGAACACTACCAAACACGGCTTCCTTAAAAACTATAAGTCCCCTCTATAGTTAACTAAAACCAACAAATTAAAGAAAGAGCAAATTAATGCAGGTTTGGATAGATCTGTATCTTATATATTTTGGTCTCTATTTCATTATAATCATTATAATATATTATTAATACTATGTTAAAACAAACATACATAAAAATAATTAATAAACGACACTGATGTCTGGAAATATATAAAAATGTAAAAAACTCAATACTAGTATATACTAATCGTTCCGAGGAATATGTAGGTTGCCATATTGCCGCTTTTTAAGGGAGGACACTTATGAAGAATACATATATCAGGGGCTGTTTAAAGAAATGTTTGAATAATGTTCCATTATATGAACCCTTACATATGTATTTTTCATATGTGTCTCCCTTAAAGCAGCAATATGGCAACCCTATGCATATGGTGTCCATTAGCCAAGTATTAGCATGCCCTTATATAAAACATGTGAGACTTCTGACTAGGGCTTTACTTAGACTGTAGTGGATGAAGAGTTGGGGAGGGGGGAAGTTTTCATTTCATTCTTGGACCTGGGCAGCACTGGTGCAGATCTGTTGGGTGTTTCTTAGATGCAGTAACAACAAAAAGGAGTAATGAAGGCACCATAAGCAATTGCAATTTAAAAAGGCCATAGTTTATTGATAGTACATTGGGTAGTACACTAGCATAGCCATACTCTGTGTCAGGAAGACAAAAGATTTGACACATTTCCTGAACTATGATAGAGCATGCAGGTTTAAACAACTTTTAATTTTACCCATAAACAAAATGTGCACAATATTTTTATATGCACACTTTCTGAGGCACCAGCTCCTACTGAGCATGTGCCAGAATTCACAGAATGTACAGTATAAGCATTTTGTGATTGGCTAATGGCACATGATACAGGAGGTAGGAAAATGAAATGTTTGTTTTATTATTATTTAAGTAACTTGATCTTATCTGTTTATTCTTATATTTAGGTACAACCAGACTTATGAGTTTAGTAACTATACAGATGATTTTCCAACTTTAGATTATTGTATGCCAGATTTTGTGGCCTGGCATTGGATATTCAAGTAATATGCTAATGGCATCTAAACTATGTTGAGTAAACAATATTAGTTATTGATTGGAATTGTATATATAATGAAATTAACATAATTAATGGATGTATCATTGCAGGACATTCAACACCTTTGTCAGAGCGTAGTTTAACTGATGCCTCCACAATGGCACCATCTTGGCCTTCCAAAGAAATAACATGGTCCCCGTCAAGGAATGATTTAACAGAGATAGATGGACAAGTACAAGAGAATGTCAGCCTATATGCCATTTTAACAACATTGTCAAGCAGGACTTATGATAGCAACACAACCATCAATTTACATGAAAATGTAACTATATTGCTAGAAGAATTTAATTCTCCTGAATCTTCAACAGACCCTTCATCCCAATTGGAGGATGGAACCATTGAAACATCAGGTTTGAATGATACCAATATGGTACCATCACCATCATTTCAGTCAACATCACTGTATGATTTTAACAGGGCTGTCAAAAGTTCAACTCCTCCACCAATATCATCATTGTCATCGTCACAGTCATCATTATTATTAACATCACAATCATTATCATATTCCCAAGAACCTTCATTATCATTGTCATCTGAACAGTCATCATTTTCTCCAGCCTCACCATTGACTCCCCTCCTGTTATTAACATTGTCACCTCCAACATCAACAACTTCAATATCAACAGTTTTATCTTCAACACTACTAGACCCACCTTTATTATCCCAATCTTCTTTATCATCATCATCATCATCATCATCATCATCATCATCATCATCATCATCATCATCAATAATAGAGGTAGAGTCGCTATCATCATCACTAACCTCAGCTGCATTGACTAGTGTATCACCCAGGGAAACAGTAGAATATCTTAAAAATACAGCTAATAGGGAAATATTTGCTACAGTAGTTTCTACAGTTATTACTTCAATATCATCTGACACAGCATCTAAAGAGTTTGACTTTTCTGAAACCACTTCTTCACCATCTACTCATGTCACATCCAGCGCAGCAGTTGACTATTTAAGTCAAAGCCCAGTAAGTACTGAAATCCCCTATACCAGGTTTTCTACTGTTATGACCCCAATATTAACATCTGACCAACTTGAAATGACTGAAACCACTCATTTTGACATTTCTTCACCAGAATCTATTAGTGTCACACCTAGTGTAGCAGATAACTATTTAAATCAGACAACTCCAAAAAGTACTGAAATTATTTCTACAGAGTTTCCTACATTTATGACTTCATTATTGTCTAAAACAATATCTGACCACCAGCTTATAGGAACAGAAATTTTTTCACCAGCATCTACTAGTTTGATATCCAGTGAAACAGCAGTTGACCATTTAAACCAGACAAACATATTAAGTTCTGAAATCACCTACAATGAGTTTTCTACTGTTATGACCACATTATCAGCTGAATCAGCTTCCGACCAGCTTGCATGGACAGAAACCACTTCTTCACTAGCATCTACTAATGCCACATCCAGTGGAACAGTTGACATTTTAAATCAGACAAGCACAGGAATTAATGGAATTCTTTCTACTGAGTTTTCTACTTTTATGACTTCATTATTATCTGAACCAATAACTAACCTGTTTTCAATGTCTGAAACCACATCTTTACCAGAGTCTACTGTTGTCCAATCCAGTGAAACATTTGACTATTTAAATTATACAAGCCCAGAAAGTACTGAAGTATCCGGTGCCAGGCTTTCTACTCCTATGAGTTCATTATTAACGGAAATAACATTTGACCAGATTACAAGAACAGAAACCGCTTATTCATTAGCATCTAGTGTCATTTCAAGTGGAACAAGTAACTATTTAAATCAGACAAGCCTAGAAAGTGATGAATCTGCAACCATTATGGCTTCTTTATCATATGAGTCAACATCTTCATTATCATCTGACCAGTTTTCAAGGTCAGAAACCACTTCTTCACTATCTACTAGTGACACATCCAGTGTAACAGCCGGAATTTTAAATCAGACAAGCTCCAAAATTGGTACCAAGTTTTTTACTCTTGTGACTTCATTATCATCTGAATCTGCATCTGACCAGATGCCATCTTCATCAGTGCCTAATAGTGTCATATCAAGTGGAACAACTGGCTATGTAAATCAGACAAGCCCAGTAAGTACTGGAATCACTTCCATTATGAATTCATTATCATTTGAGCCAATACCTGACCAGCTTACAATGACTCAAACCACTTCCTCTACTAGTGCCACACCCATTGGAACAGTTGACTATTTTAACCAGACAACCTCAGGAAGTAGTGAAATAACTTATAGTGAGTTTTTTACTGTTACCGCTTCATTATCCACTGAAGCAACATCTGATGAATTTGCAAAAACTGAAACCACTCTTTCATCAGCATTTAATAATGTCACATCCAGTGGCTCAAATGACTATTTAAATCAAACAAACCCAGGAATTACTGAAATCAATGATACTGAGTTTCCTACAGGTATGACTTCATTATCTATCACATCCAGTGTAAGAGTTGACGATTCAAATCCCACAAGCTCAGAAAGTAGTGAAATTATTCCCACCAAGTTTTCTACGGTTATAACTTCATTATCATCTGAATCAACATCTGACCAGGTTGCAAGGAATGGAACCACTTTATCAGCATTTAGTGATATTACAATTAGTGGAATGGTTGATTATTCAAATCATACAAGCTCAGGAAAAACGGAACTCAGTTCTGTTCAGTTTTCTACTGTTATGACTTCATTATCATTTGAATCAACATCTGACCAGCTAGCAAGGACTGAAACCACTTCTCCACCAGATTCTACTAATACTACATACATTGGAACAGTTGACTATTTAAATCAGACAAGCCCAGAAAATACTGAAATATCTCTTATAACTTTATTTTCATCAGAAACAAAGTCTGACCAGACTGCAAGCACCGAGATTACTTCTACTGCCACTGTTGTCTTTTTAAATCAGACAAGCCCAGGATTTACGGAAATGATTTCTACTGAGTTTTCTACTGTAATTAATTCATTTTCATCTGAGCCCACATCTGACCAGTTTGCAGGGATTGAAAACACTTCTTTACCACCATCAATTACTGTCACTTCCAGTGGAACAGTTGATAATATAGATCAAACAAGTCTCCAGACTACTGACATTTCTGCTACTGATTATTTTACCACTATGGCTTTATTATCATCGAAAACAATATCTGGTCAAGCAGAAATGACTGAAGCCACATCTTCACCAACATCTTCGCCAGCACCATCCAGTAAAACAGTTGACAATTTAAATCACACAAGCCCAACTGAAATATATGACACATTTTATTCTACCATTGTTACTTCATTATCATCAATACCCACATCTGACCTTTCAGAAACATTTAACATTACTTCTTCTCCAGCTGAATCCACTGCATCAACATTTTCAGTTAAAACTTCTGTTTTGACAAACGCAACCTATAGTGAAACATCTTCCACATTTCCAACAACTACAATGCATTCAACATCAACAACTATAGAAAATTCTACAGCTAAAGATAATTTATTGCCTACAACAAAGGGACAAACCTTGTGGTCCACGGTGACTACTAACATTTCAGCCTTTGTCAGTTCAGAAACCGTGCATTCTAGTGGAAGCAGCACTCTTATAGAAGTCACCACAATTCCTGCACTTCATACCCCATCTCATATTCCATCAAACACCACAATCTCTCATCAGTCACAATCCATCCCATACACTACTGCCCCCAGTCAAACAAATATATCTTATTCTGTTTTTACAGCTTTATCTTCAGTATCAACTGGTGAATTGTCAACAGTTTCATCAGAAAATAATAGTTCATCAACTAAAATGCTAAATTCTTCACCACATGCATCCTACACTATACCCACAAGTTATGTAACACCATTGACTTCAAGTACATTAGAGGCCACCGTACATATAAAAACTACTTCCAAATCTCCAACACAACTTACCACTGATCATCCTACATCATTCACACCTACAGACACACATACACCAACTACTGCTATAATTCCAGCCTCAGTTGTAAGTATAACCACAAAACATCCAGAAATACAAACACATTCATCTAACACAACAAAGACAGTTCCCTCAACAGTCACGAGTATCAATACCACAAAACTATCAACAACATCCCCACATAACTTTACATCAGCTTTAACATCTAGGACCATACCTGCAAATACAATAATTCCTGTGGCACCCACAATAAATACAACAGCTGTTGCCAGCACCATTGCTACAACCCCATTAACGTTCTTGACGACGACATCTATTGCTTTGGAATGCACACTATCATCTGAAGCCATGTTGAAAACAGGTATGTTATATTACTGTTTTACGTTCTTCATTCCAGCATTTTTAAGCGAATGGCATTGCAAGATCTATATATCTGTCTGTCTGTCCATTTGTCTGTTTATCCATCCTTCCAGCTTTGTTTATAGCTGTTTGTCTGCTTTAGATACTAGATATTAGATTATCTAGACAGATAATAGACTGATAGCTACAGATAAATGATAAAATAAAGTCTTAGGAATGTAGCTGATGGAGAGATAAATAGTGTATTTTACCTGTTAATGTTTAGTTTGTTCCCTCTCTAACAACATTGTTAAAATTATTTGTATTTTGTTCAGTTCTGACTATGTCAAAGAAACTGACGTCAGCAGAAGAGGCAAATGTTGTTCAGAATTGGACAGAAGCTCTTAATCAGACCTTGTACCAAGTTTTTAAGCAGCCTATACAAGTGTTGGTTAATAGGACACAGTTAAATGTAAGTAAATGTAACGTAATGTCAGCTTTAATTTGTATTAATTATTGGCTTGTTCTTTTTTAATTAAAGTTTATTAGAAAAGTTATGTCATTACTTGCTATGTTGTGAAAGATTTATTTTTTGTTTTTATTATTTTTCAGGTGAACACAAGCAATGTGACAATCTTATACTTTGTGCTGGTGAATTCTACTGTGTATATTCCTTCAGCTATATCTGAAGTTGTTAAATCAAAAGCTTTCCTTTACATTCCCAAACTGTTTCAACACATAACAAGTCTTCAGTCTGTGCCAGTGCTTGCTGAACCATGGGATCCAATTCCTGCATACACCTTACAGTTAAAAACAGGCAAGTGCATACCTTAATAAGAATACCCCTTTATTGTACTAATGGATCAATCCTAAAAACTGATAATACCATAAACATTGCAGTTACAGGGGAAAAAATGTGTTTATACAAGTATCCAGTATAGGTAAAATAGATTAATTAGAAAATAGTTGGATAAGCGATGGCTTTAACTAAATATATAACAGAAAGAAAGAACATACTTTAGTTGTATATTATGTACACATATAGAAGAAGCATTCTTAAAGGGGCATAATACTCATATGCTAAATCACTTGAAAGTGATGTAGCATAACTAAAAAGCTGACAACAAAATATCACCTGAACATCTCTATGTAAAAAGGGAAGATATTTTACCTCACAATTTCTTCAGCTCACCAGAGTAAGTGATCTGTGAACAGTTATACTTCAGCTGCTGTCCAGTTGCAAGTTGGACCCCCCCCAAAAAAAAACAATAGGCAATCAGCAGCAGCAGTGCTGAGGTAGTGCTTTACTTTTATCTCATGAGATTTCACTGAAATATGGTTGGATTTCATAGTAATCTTCCTTAAACTGAATAGGGAAATAACATGACTGTGCCTGCACATGCCAGACACACACTCCCTTGTCTGGCATTCTTATTGGCTTCTTAAAGTTACTTTACAGTGGGGTGTTAATACCTAGGGAATTTTGAGGTAAAATATCTTCCTTTTTTACATGATATTGAGGTGATATTTTCTAGTCCGCATTTTACAGCTATGCTGCATCACTTTTCATGTCCCTTTAAGCACTGCTAAAATGATATTACTTTAATGTTTATAATTGTTTTTTTATTCCTCTGAACTACTGCTGTGTCTGGTGTTTTTCTAAACCAAATCTTTTTGTAATTGCACATATCTCCTCTGACTGCAGAAATCTGTTTAAGTGTTAGTAAAGTCAAAAATTAAACCTTTATGATTGGACATATCATGCAATTTTAAACAACTTTCAAATATACTTTTACTATACTATTATATAATTTGCTTTGTCCTCCTGGTATCCTTTGTTGAAAAGTATACCTAGGTAGGCTAGGGAGCAGCAACGCACTGCTGGGAGCTAGTTGCTGATTGGTGGCTGCTCATATATGCCTCTTGTGATTGGCACACATGATGACCTCAGCTAGCTTTCAGTAGTGCATTGCTGCTCCCTTTAATGGAGGATACCAAGAAAATGATGCAAATTTGATAATAGAAGTAATTTGGAAAGTTGTTTGTACGCTCTAGCACACTGATTTTAAAACCTGTCCTCAGACCTCCCTAACAGGCCACATTTTGAGGATATCTGAACTGGAGCACAGGAGAAATAATCAACTGATTAGTAAACATGGTTATTTTACCTGCTCTCATCCAAGGTAATCCTGAAAGCCTGGCCTGTTGGGGAGGCCTGAGGACAGGTTTGAAAACCAGTGCTCTAGCTGAATCATGAAATATATAAAATTGGAGTTCCATGTTTGTTTAATAACATCCATTACATATATAACATGCAGGGCCGCCATCAGGGGGTGAATAGGGTGACTCCTGTCAGGGGCCCAGTGGGGCGGGGGGCACCAGGAGGCAAGCACAATTACTATTTTTTTTTTTTTTTAACATTTTGGCAGCCACCAGAGGGCGCTACAGCAGAGTGCTATTGAGCATGGGGAAATATCATTACGAGGAGTAAAGCATTAGCATTTGAGAGGATTTCTGAGTGTGCACTAAACCACTATGCACAGTGTGAGACAGACTTGGCACTTCAGTTTGTACAGTGTATGCCAGAATCAGGCGGCAGATCACTTTAATTTGCAGAGTATGTAGGACCTACTTAGTAAATGTTTTTTTATTTATTTGTGCAATTTCAGATTGTAACTTCAGTGTGGTAGTTGTGTGGTGGGGCCAGGGGTCCATAAAACACATTTTTTTTAGCAATATGCAGCAGTGTATTTATGATTATTTGACAATGCTGTAGAAATTCTATATTTAAAACCATGCATTAATGTTTCCTCCTCAATACACAAATGGTAGGTGCCCTTTTGGCAGATATGATTTGTTTATATATATATATATATATATATATATATATATATTTTTTTTTTAATTACATTCCAGTTTACTGCCCCTTTATGCAAGGACTTTTCAGATGCCAGGAGGCATTTTATCTAAGATTTTTACATCTACATAAAATGTTATACTCTCAGGCTAAGATTGCTCAGTGTTTGAAACAAAACAGGTTAACTTAACACTGTTCAGTTTACACCACAGCTGACTTAATTTTAAAATACATACAAACAAGCCTAAATCCTGCATTTAACCAGTTTTAATGGTATGAGACCTAGTGCCACGGCATATGGTTCCACCAAGACCATATAGAGTACAGCATTTTCAAAATCCAAAAGTACAGCTGACAGATAGGAACATTTGTACATCAGATTTGAAGTGGTGCTCTTGGTTGGGAAAAATGGGAGGGGGGACCCCAAACATATGTCAACCTTTCCAAAGTACTTATCTTCATCTACCCATTTTGAGAGAAAAATAATGTACAATTTTGAATTCACAGAAGTATTTTTGTTTGCACATTTACAAATATGATTCTTTAAAAAGTTATCCCTTAAGTTCCGCTATTTTTTTATCATGCATGTCACACACTGTTGATTTAGGGGATGGCAATGTGCATAAATTTTACCTCCTGTGAGTGTTTCTGTGGGTGTCTGTGTTTATGTCTTTGTGCTTTTGTTGGTGTCTCTAATTATGAGTTTGTATGTATTTTTTCTGTGGATCTCTCTGTGAGGGTTTGTTTGTCTGTCCTTGTGCATTTACTGTGGATGACTCTGTGAGGGTGTGTGTGTATGTCTTTGTGTGTTTTATGTGGGTATCGCTGTGTGTGTGTGCATGTCTTTGTGTGTTTTCTGTGGGTGTCTATGAGTGTGTATGTCTGTGTTTTCTGAGGCTGTCTCTGTGGGTGATTCCTTGGGTGTATGTGCAAGTTTGTGTTTGAGTTTGTGTATGTGTGTGTCCATTGTCTGTTCCTTTTTAGGATATTTTGACCTAACTACTGTTTATTCACATCTTTCTACAGACTTTGAGACTAATGGGACTTTTCTGGACGTCACCAATCCACCACTTAACCTTTAAATTATTGTTTAGGCAGTTCAGGGCCCTTCCTTTCAGCCACTGCATACTGTTGTCATCATATAGTTGGCATCTTCCTTGACAAAAAGATAATCAGAGCTCCATATTTTGTCTTGTAAATCTCCTTTTTAGACAAAACTGTAGACTACCTCATTACTTGTCAGGTCAATGTAAACAAGTGCTGAGTGTCTGTGTGGGTGTCTGTGTCTGAGATTGTTTGTGTGTTTCTTTGCGTGTCTGCTAGCATGTCTATATGTGAATCTTTAGGTATGAGTGTGTGTTTCAGTGTATGAGTGTGTCTGCATGTTTCTGTGTTTGTGTGTTACTAGCTTTACAACATTTCCAAGTTTGACTATACTTAAGAATAAAGTGCATATACATTTTAGTCACTTGGGTAAAAATTGCACATGTCAAGGGGGGGGCGGGGCTATATATATATATATATATATATATATATATATATATATATAATATATATATATATGGACTGAATACTCATCCCTTGTCACGGCAAAAATATTAACACAACACATAAAAAGTATGGCACTTTCTTAGCACACAGTTATATTTAAATGCTGTCTGTGAGTTCTAGTGTGTACCCGGTCCAGTTTGAGTGAAGTCCATTTCCGTATTTTGCGTGTCTAGGGAAATTACAAAGGGCCTGTGTCACCCAGAGTTTATGTTTTAAAAGGACAAAGCTAAATTTCAACTTTAATGATTTAGATAAAGCCTATAATTTAATAATTAAAAAAAACTTTCCAATTTACTTGTGCTATCAAATTTGCCTCTTTATCTGTTGGGTTCCTTTCTTAAACCTTAGCTTCTTTCCATGACAGCATACATAGGTAGGCCGTGCATGTGTTTTAAAAACTATATTATAATACTATTATACAAATATTGTTTGTTGCATACATACCTGTCATATTGAGCAAAATATCTTAAATACATGTCTTCTTCTTTCCTCCTGAAGGTAGTATACTTATTATCAGGGCCACCCTTATTGAATGCAGGGCCCCTGGCATACAAATTTGTGGGGGCCAATAATCCAGCACACTTATTCTCCTCCCCTTGTTTGCCATACCTCCCTGTATGGCTCACGCCTGTTACCTATATAAAGATAAACACTATACAGTACACCCTCTAGTACCATAAACTAAATACAGGATGCACATTGCACCTTCTCATACCCTCACCCCTGACCTTGTGGGGGCCCCCAATGGGCAGGGCCCTGGGCAGGTACCCCTCTCACCCTGCCCAAAGGGCAGGCTTACTTATTATGTTTATGTATAGCACACAGGGGGAGAACTCTGATTTTTGCATTTGAGACAAACTCTAGCAGTAACAAATGTTTATTACATTTACTCCCCCTGCTCTGGTTGGTCCTGATACTTTTGTACAGGTTGCCCAGCCTATTGTTCCTCCCCTGTTTCTTTATGTAACTCCTCCTAGGAACAGACAAGATAGAACACAGTGACAAACTGATAGCTATAAAATAATGTATGTACAGAAATCCTCATATGGTTTCTGAGAAGATGTAGAACTGTTCAACTTATAAAATATAATCAAACCCAGTGTTACATTAATGGAGAATAAAGCGCAAAGTAAGTAGTTAATGATTAAATGTTGTTGTTGCCCATTAGGAATAATTTGCATATGTTTTCTATATTGTGTAGTGCTAAAGTTAATGGGTGCCGAAGCAAATATACATTCGTGCAGCTATGTGCGGAACATGGAACAAAAGCTAGAGATTGCATTCGAGAAGGCTGCAACTGGAAATTTCTCTGTCCAGGTAAAGTGCACTATATATTTAAATACAAGATGGCTGCATAAAATGACCGTATGAAAGTTGTGGTTTTGGGGAATCATGATTATTATTAGAATGATTATTTCTCTACAGTATCAGGTTATAGACTAATGTAGCATGTACTGGTGTTATTAGCTGCTTTCTTTTTTCAATACAAGAAACCTCATTAACTGATTTAGGGCCAAAGTACAAGTGGAGCGCTATTTAACACTCCTGCACGAGCGTTAACTAAGCTAGAAGAAAGCTTTCTGCGCGCATAGGGTTACGCTCATATTATGAGTTGAAAGTAAACAGTTTTCGTATGTACGCTAACCCGACGTGCGTTAAAAGACATATTTAGAATATTGTGCTTGCAATAACATATTCCCCCATAGAAGTCAATGGAGAAAAAAAAGTGGGAGGAAAAACCTAACACCCTACTTGCGCGCAAACACAATCCTATATTCCCAAGTGCGCTAACCCGACATGAAAATATGAATATTTCCCATTCCAATGTTCTTCACATTGCAGAATATATTCTATTTATTTATAAATACATATTTCTACATATATCTGATGGTATTTTAGTGCAATATATATCTATACCTATATATACACATGATTATATATAGGTATAGATATATACAGTTATATATAGGAATATCTATTTATAAATACATAGAACATATTCTTCTATGTGCGGAACATTGGAATGTCCTGCATTTGCAGTACAATACAAAAACAGTATAACACTTTATTAAATATGAATATTGCATAAATATGGTTTTACATGTTTTCATCTACTTAACTGCAATAGGCTCCAATGCACTTATACATATTTATTTGTGTGTTTATATGTATATATATATAAATACATAAATACATATGTATACAGAAACACACACACACATATACATATATATATACATATATATATATATATATATATATATATATATATATATGTTTAGAGGCAGTAAATGTTGTTTTTAGTCATACAGGCTTGTCAAGCTTCACCTAGCATATGGAGGTTGAAGACTAGGTAAAGCACAGCCATGTTCCTTAAAGGGACATAATACTCATATGCTAAATCTCTTGAAACTGATGCAGTATAACTGTAAAAAGCTGACAGGAAAATATCACCTGAGCATCTCTATGTAAAAAAGGAAGATATTTTACCTAACAATCTCCTCAGCTCAGCAGAGTAAGTTCTGTGTAAAACGTTATACTCAGCTGCTGCCCAGCTGCAGGTAAAAAAAAAAATAAAAATGAAGAAATGAACTGCAGCCAATCAGCATCAGCAGTGCTGAGGTCATGAACTCTTTTACTGTGATCTCATGAGATTTGACTTAACTCTCATGAGATTTCATAGTAAGCTTCCTTTAACCTGAATAGGGAAATAATATGAGAGTGCACGAGGCTCATCCCCTTAGCTGTCCCAGGACAGACATACTAATATACTGCTTAGAATTAGAAATACTTTACAATGGGATGTGGCTACTGAGGAACTTTTGGGGTAAAATATCTTTCTTTTTTACATAGAGATGTTCAGGTGATATTTTCTAGTCAGCTTTTTACAGCTATACGGCATCACTTTCAAGTGTTTAAACATTTGGGTATTATGGCCCTTTAAGTGTTCCATGTCATTTGCCATCTCTTTTGCTCACCTCAAAGAATATTTTGCAAAATTGCTAGTATATAAGTAACTTGTTGCTAAAAATTATAAGATATATAAGATCATTTGTTAAAATTAGTTGCATACCTTGCTTCCCACTGGAAATAATAGGAACAAATTTTGTTCATGAACAAATTTCTTTTACAAATATTCTGACAAAACGAATGCCTGCATGAACAGAATTCATCCAAAATTAACTTCAGGGAAAATCTGAAGATGTTAATGGGGCAAAGCTAATTGTAACCTTAATAAAAAAAAGTACAAAAAACAAATCTGACAGCTTGAAATTCCACAACAATAAAACACAAACTATTATTCTTGTGCAAAACAATACAATAAAATGTAAAACGATGAATATAAAAACAACAGTCTTGGGGGCCGAATTATCAAGCTCTGAATGGAGCTTGATGCCCCCTTTTCCGCACGAGCCTTCAGGCTTGCCGCAAACAGTAATTATGAAGCAGCGGTCTAAAGACTGCTGCTCCATAACTTGTCCACTGCCTCTGAGGCTGTGGTCTTCAATCCGCCCGATCCTATACGATCGGGCAGATTGACACCCCCTGCTAGCGGCCGATTTGCTGTGAATCTGCAGGGGGCGGCATTGCACAAGCAGTTCACCAGAACTGCTTGTGCAATGATAAATGGCGACAGCGTATGCTGTCTGCATTTATCGATGTGCGGCGGACATGATACGCTACATCGTTTCATGTCCGCTAACACTTTGATAAATTGGCCCCTTGGTGTTTTTAGTTTGTTTTGCTGCCTACATCTTTGTTTATAACAAACTGACAAAGCATATTGCAGGTTGCCAATAATACCCTGGGTGATATAAAAAGATTCACGCCGAGCAGTGTGATTTCTGGCAGTGAGTCATGCTTGCAGCTCTCACACCTGTTAGAAACTGAACAACAATTAATGATTAAAGAACACATTGAGGTCTTTTAAACTATGATCTATAATGAGAAGGTATTTCAGAAAATAGATGTTTTTTTTACTACATCACATTTCCCCAGCTTTCTACATAAAATAGACATTTAACGTATCACGTAAGTTACACAGCACTATTTAAACATGATAAAATATGTTTTATACAGGTGGTGAGAGTCCACGATCCATTACTTCTATAAAACTCCTCCCACCTCTATGGTAACTAGACTTGTCTTTGCCTCCGCTAGAGGTAGGTGACGAATAAATGTGCTCCAGATATTTTGCTATTAGAGGAGTTCACAGGCACCTGTCCTTTGCCTCCTCCTGTTGGGTCATCAGTATACACCTATTCCATATCCTCTGCTGATATGTTTCAGCATATTAGGCTATATTATTGTATTTATTATACTGTTATAAGCCTAGGGACAGTGTTTGCCATGTTTATTTGTTAATGTGTTTATACGTATATATGTTGAGAAAATAGTGCCATAGACTTTCTCAACACAGGGTTGCCTCAAACCTTCAAT